>NC_063201.1:18176586-18476586 GCF_017589495.1 Alosa alosa
AGAGCATTCTGGGCACTGAGCATCTGTAGGCCATACAAATGGAGAGGAGAGAAAGATAATGGGCGTAGGGGGCATAGATGAGAAGGGGGAGATTGAGAGTATTCGATTTGAATTTAAAACTCAGCCCTGTATCTTTAACATTTCTATCTGAGCTCACCAAATGGTGCTTATGGTAGCCTTCCCGTATGCACATAAGACGCCTGACTTTGCATTTTATCACCAGCTGTGAATTAGGCACAGAAGATGAATGTTGTTTTGCATGGCTGCATGATAAAGAGGTCCCAGGTGAGGCGGGGAGATAAGGCTGTGATGGATTGCGTTCCCCTCCACTGGCAAAGTCAAAAACTAGACAACGCAGCTTTAACAAGTTACTATGCATATCTGAGATGGGACCATCCAATAGCCATCACCTGACTAGCGGTTAAACATAGAGATTAATGGCTTATTATTGGTCACACTACTCTGAATGTACAATCTGCATAAAGACCTATGACATGGTTGTAAAACAGCCATGTGACAAAAAATGTAAAGTATGAACGGCAAAAATACATTTACAGAGTATAAAAATCTTTTTCTTGAAAAATGACACAGAACCTCCCTACACATAGTTAAACACAGATATAGAGGAAATGGCTCCAGACTCACATGTGGGTAACTTAGCTCCTTTTAACTCTTTAAACCCAAAACTCGTTACTTGTCTCTGTTAAAGAGTGCCTTTTGATCCTGGAAGCCTTTCATCCCCAAATGGCTCTGCTTAGAACCTCAGACGGTTCCTCAGCAGGATAAAAGGCTTTACCCGATGTGGAGGATCAAGAACAGGAACGGAACGTGGTTCTCATCAGTTAGTTAGTTTGGGTTAGGCTTTAGCTGCAAGTGGAAACCTTTCTTTCCAAATGTAAAAGGAGGTGTCACACACCTCTGCAGTGTTTTATGTTATTCCTTGAGATGTTCTTGTGCCGATTAGTTTTGACACGTCCACATTTATTCCCCTTACAGTTTTTTTCAAATCATAACCCGACACCAAATCTGCAAAACCATACACTAATTCTCAGTGTTTGACTCAGTTTTCAATTGACTAAAACACATTTTGCAAAACATCACACACAATTTTCTACCTAACACACAAAAATCTAACAGGAAGTAACTTGATTTCGTTCTTCAAACACAACCCATCAAAATTCCACATTAAATCACCAGTGCTTCACTCTTTCTCTTCACATGTGTAAACGTCTTTACTTTACTGAACACCATCCAATCATTGCCTTAGTATAGGTCTATGAATAGATATACTCTCTATATAGGTATGGATCCTTTCAATCTGGATTTCCGGTTGAAATATTCAGAACCAATGCAGATACTTTGAAAATTACAGTAATCAGACTTTAGCTTACAGTAATGTTCTACAAAAAGTTGACTTTATGTAAAAAATTTCTTTTTACTCTATTTTTGTTTGACGTTAGCTTGCGGGCAACCAAAACTGGACTCCTTTTACATTTTGAAAGGATGGAAAGATAGTTTTCCATGACCCCGTTACAGTTGTCAATGTAATTGTGAAAGGATGCTTGCTGTATAATGAAGAAAAATAATCTGGTGGCAGGTCCATGGAGTAGGAGAGGAAGAGGCAGAATAATAGAAAGAAAGAGAGAGAGAAAGAGTGAGAGAGAAACAGATAGAGGTAAAGAAGCTGGGTAACTATGAGGTAATGTCTCCTTGAATCCGCCACTGGCACATGCGTAGCTCACTATCACAGAGCGTGGCACAACAGAGGAAGAGATGAAGGGAACAGAGGGATGGAAAGATGGAGGGATAGTGTAGGAGAGATGGAGAAATGTGGGAGCAGGCTTTGACCCTGGCAGCTTGATTTATGGACATGTTTGAAGTGAGCTCATTCCAGTTGACCTGATAGTGGTTGTGTGGCGTTAGTACTGGGGTGTTTGCCTGTGTTGCTGTAAGCATGAGTGTTTATGCAATTTGTGTGTGTGTGTGTGTTTGTAATTATGAATGGGTGTGTATGTATATAATTAGTTTGTGTGTGTGTGTGCGCGGGGGGCTATGTTTGTATCATGGGTATGTGGGCGTAAATGCAAAAGGGGGAGGCAGGGAGGGGAGGGACATGTGTGTGTATGTGTCTCTGTGTGTGTGTGTGTGTGTGTGTGTGTGTGGGTGGGTGCATGTGCAGCAAGAAAGAAGGACAAACACACAGCCTCAGGGGTCGACAACCCCCCACGGTCGTTTACATTCATACACATGCACTTCCTGCGCCCATCTGCATGCATCTGGCTCTGGGCTGTAACCTGGAGACCCCCAGGCCTGCCCCGAGGGGCTCCATTTTCCATGAGTCTGTGACATTCAGCCCAGCAGACCCCCAGACCACAGACCCAGCCCACCAAAGTCCCCCAGACCCCCTCATCTCTGCTTGGAGGTTAACGGGAAACGTGGCGAGGGCAAGTGGAAAAGGAAAAGGGGGTGGGAGCGATAGAGGCGCAGCAGCAGCAGAGCGGAGGTGTGGTGTGGTGTTGGGATGGGGGGAGGGTTGGGGACCCTTTTTTGATGAGTCCGAAGGGGGCTGTGAAACAGGACTGGGAGACGAATCCATCAACGGCTAAAAGGAGCCAGCACAGCTTTGGAGTTCTTTGTGCTTTTTACCCTGCTCTTTTCCTCTTTCTTCATCCTTTCTTCAACACAGGAAAGAGGGAAATAGGTGATAGAGAGAGAATGAGGGAGGCAGAGAGAGAAAGAGAGGTGGATATTGGCAGTCTAGAAGGTACAGGAGAGAGAGAGAGAGAAAAAGAGAGAGAGAGAGAGAGAGAGAGAGAGAGAGAGAATGAGGGAGACAAAGAAATAAAGACAGAGGGAGAGTGAGAGAGAGATCTTGCAAGGCCAGCCAGGGTGTGGATGTTTGTGCCTGTCAGCCAGCGTGTAAGAGGAAGTCAAGCGGTCACGCTGATGTCATATCAATGCATTGGAGTGGTCGGTTTGACCCCGCACATTACTGTGAGTGTCTCGGAGGATGGCGGGGCAACCAGCGACCGGTGTGTGCCAGCCAAATAACCGCCTGGGCTGGCCTCTGTGGTCGTGTGTTATGAGGGTCTCCGCTTCACTCCCAGCGCTGCCAGAGGAGAGACTTGTGGGGCTGTTTGCTGTATTTTTAGCCCTGGCTGCCAGGTTATGGGCCACATGAAGCCAACCACATTGTTTGTAATTCATTTCCTAAGTGTATCGCATTATATGAAGTCCTCTGTGAGCGGCGCTAAACTTCATCATGAGCAGAACCCTCTCGGGTTGTAAATACGTGCAGCAGTTTAACTCAATGGTAAGTCCGTTAAATAAAACAAACCACTGGTGGTAGTGGTGTGTGTGTGTGTGTGTGTGTGTGTGTGTGTGTGTGTGTGTGTGTGTGTGCAGCTGTTGGGAATTATGACATTTTAACAAGTCACCCATTGTCCTCTGAACTGTTTATTTGTGTGTGTTTGAGTCCTGTGTTTCAATGGACAATGGTGTCATTTTCATTCTTTCTTTATTTCTTTCTTTCTTTCTTTCTTTCTCTCTCTCTCTCTCTGCCCCAGTATCTGCTGCATGGAGCTGTTTTTCCACACAAACATGTAAAGGCTCTGTAGCGATATCTCTGTTTTGAGGCCCAATCATATGGGACCCCCCATTAGCCAGGATATGTGTGACCCCCTTCCCCACAGGTCACCGTCCAGCAGGAAGTCTGGGACATATGCGGTCGCCATGCCAAAGGAGCAAAAAAAAAAGAGAGAAGCCATTCCATCTTTTACGAGTGGAAGAAAAGTGCAGTTGAGACATACCACAAAAAGGAGGAAGTGCCGAAGTCCTCTCACTCTTTCGCTCCAGCCCAGCCTGTGTCCTCCTAACCCGTGTTTTCCGGAGCTGCCTTCGCCTCTCCGGGTTATTTAGGGCAACTCCTGTGCTTGGAGGCCCTGGGTTGCTGTGAGATGAAGTTTTCCAGCATGTGCCAGACCAGTATTTATGAGTGTGACACACGTTTTGCCTTTAGTTCACCATGCTCTATAAATGATACTCATGCTTTTACTTTTAGCGACGTTCAAACTAAATGGTCACTTGGTTCAACAGGTATACTGTAAATGCTGAATGAGATGTCTAAATCCAAATGCACGCAGAATTGCAGATAGTTTACTGTATTCGTTTTAGCTGACATAACATTCAATCTTGATGTCTTAATTCAAGTCCATGTTACAAGGGCGCATACCTTGGTCCTTACTAAATGAGATTTGAATTTGCAGTAAATGCTTTTGGACACTATGTACATAGTACAGGTTTACATATACCTATAGGGATAACATGCACTCCATACATTCATCTTAAAGTTTGAATCTAGCCAGTGCAACTAAAGCAGGACAGAGTAGTTGACTGGTGAACGTGATGTCAGTGTGGTATTGTGAGCCTGTTGTTGTATACAACCATGAGGTCATGTTTACAGACATGAATTGCACAATTTGAATTCCACATTGGCTGGATTTGCCAGTGTAATGACAACTTTCCAAGCTGTCAGTGTTTATTTTCAAGCATGTCCTTATCACAGTAAGATAAATAACCATACAACATGGTGCATCAGTGTGTATGTTATGGTCACATTGTTTCCAGGAAAACAGTTTGAGTCAGGGCTCTGTTGGTTATTTGAAACACGCCAATTGCAAGGCCATGCAGACTAGATTTACAACTTTAGTGGGTGAAGTCAGCCAGTGAGGCACGATGTCACTGATGAAAGTTTTATTGTGTCGGGCAATGAGCACTATTTACCGGTTACCAAGGAGCAGAGTCCTTGAAAAGTAGAAGTAGAAGAAAGAAAGAAACCTACTGGAAATGACATCTGACGGTTATTCATCCCAGTCGTTTCCCATTTGGCAGGCCGGAGCCATTTTTCTCTGGCATGCGTAATCATTTTGTCTTTCTTCTCTCTCTCCTCTCATGCTGTCTCATGCTGCCTGTGAAGAAACACCAGTGAGGGTGAGTGAGATAATCAGCCAGGGAGAAAAAAAAGAGAGAGAGAGAGAGAGAGAAGAAGAAGAGTGTTTCTTGGTCTAGGTCTCAGCTAATGCAAGAAAGTGCAGTGGAGATGTGAGCCAGCTGCTCGTAAATTGGCCGGATTGTTGTGTAGAAGGCGGACTTCATGCAGACACGAGCAGAAGGCAGTCACCTTCCAAGACACCTCCACAGGCCCATCATGCCCCCACAGAGCAGCCCCATGTGGGAGGAACGGGGCTCATAACTCCTGCTGTGTATGTGACACTGCCAAGTATAATCATCAGTGGACATACAGTATCTCTGTTCTGTGTTTAGCCAGTTTCCAGACCACATACTGTATGCTGTCTTGAGGAAGATAAAGGTTAGCTGGAGTGATGGCAGGGGGGAGTGGGAGACTGCAGAGTGTGGCAAGGAACAGCTGACGTCACCTCAGACGCGGCTACGTGTGTCGGCCCCAGAGCCACGCCAGCAGCATCGGGCAGGGCCAAGCGGCCAGGAGCATGTGGACTAATTGCTTGCAGTTGTGGCGTGTGGTGACTGCGTGTGGCCATCTCTGGGGGTGATCTGCTGACCGTGCACGCAGGCTTGCAGACAGCCTCCTGAAACCCTATCCCTGCACACCAGCACACATATCATTAATGCTTACACATCAGAAATTAGCACTTGGGGGTGGAGAGTGAGGAGAGGGGGGTGTGGAGAGAGACCACCTGGGAGCTACCGCTGTTTTGAAACTCATTTTCCTTTTCTTGTTCTCCATCTCTCCATCTCTCTTCTCTCTCTATCTCTCTCTCTCTCTCTCTCTGAGTTGGGTCAGCCAAGGCCTTGGTTTGTTTTCCCTGCGGCTGACAGACCTTAGCACCGAACCCCAGAATGACATTACAGAGGGGGAAAGAGCAATGGGTTCACCTTGGGTCAGCCACAGTGGTGCACGTCAGGCCCAAACGCTCGCTGTATTTGCACGTCTCCTCTCCTCAGAACTATATTTAGCGCCGCCGAGACTCTTGCGCCACCATCACGCCGTGGAAACACATCTAGATGAGCTCATTTGCTAGGAAAATGAGAGATATAGTGCAGCCAGTGTGTGCACATAGAAAGCTGTTTGGTTGAAAGTTTCACTTCCCCAGTATCTATGCTCAGCTGCCAGTGGGGAACTAGGGCAGCGGTCAAGGTGACCTAAGTACAAAAGAGAAAGTGGACTCTTAATAGGGATCAAGTTCTACACTCAGTGGTCAGATAAGTAGATGGACGTGCCAGCTCAGCTTTGAGATATGTGTGAGGGCAACGTGCCCATTGCAGTAGCAATAACATAAAGTAAAAAAAAGAAAAAAGGCTGATATTTGTTTTCATGTAATAACAGCTTTGTTGGACCATGGGGACACAGACGTGACAAACAAGTGGCAGTTATATTTGAGTCCGCCAGAGAAAAATGGCCCCAAAAATGTACGAACAACTATTTGCTGGCAGTAGGCGATTAGAAGTGCCAGCCAGGATGAGTGTGTCACAAGAGCAGAGGAGATACAGTATCTCGACTCCTCTGCTTCCTCCCAGGAAGGACGGTCTGAAATCCAGCGGAATTCCATCGCGGCCGGCCAGCCAACGAGTGTGCGTCTGGAATAGTGCACACAGCGAGCGCACAAGCGCATGAGAGAGAAGGTGGGGGCTGAAAGCCCAGTGACCTAACTCTGCATACTGTACAAACGCCATCGCGCTTTTCCTGGCCCGGCAGATCAAGGCTCAGCACAAAAACCAGACTCTGGGGCTTTTCGCTGATGTCGGGAGAAAAGGAAAACAGACGCAGATCCCCCAGTAATGGAGGGAAAAGTCAACAGACAGACATTTTCCCCCCGCAAGTCCTAATCCAGGCAGATAGCTGGATGAAGTAATTATACAGCCCAATCCATCCAAATATAGAAGGCAAGCTGAACCTCCCCTATTCACTGTGTGAGTTGTGACAGACCACGCTGTCACCTTCCAGAGAAGACAGGGATGTGCAATTTACCGTGACTCAGGTCCAATTCTAACACACTGTTATCTCATCTGTCTCTTTTCATTATCTGTCTCATGGTGGTTGTACACATACTGTAGTGCACGGCTGGAATTTGCACCAGAAAGCAAGCAGAAGAAAACAAACAGAAGAATTGTTTGTGTTGTGGAGAAAGCTTCAAGCTAACTTTATTCACCCATTAGGCCCCAATTATATCCTCAAGATAAACACTCTATACTCTGTGTGTGTGTGTGTGTGTGTGTGTGTGTGTGTGTGTGTGTGTGTGTGTGTGTGTGTGTGTGTTAATGTGTGTGTGTGTGTGTGTATGTGTGTGTGTGTGTGTGTAGTGTGTGTGTGTGTGTGTGTGTGTGTATGGGTGGGGGAGGTGTAGTGTCTCACACTGGGCCTTGAACCAGAGATAACTCAACAACACAGAGCCCACACATGCAATGGAAACAACAGGTTTCAAAACCACAGCCTCTCAGTTACAATCACAATTCAAACACACACACACACACACACACACACACACACACACACATACACACACACACACACTCTCTCTCTCTCTGTCTCTCTCTGTGTCAGTCCCTATCCCACTCTTTCACTGACAAACACACACACACACACAGCTGAGCAGTATTGATATTTTGAATGATACCGGAAAGAGAAGTTATTATGATCAGCATAGACCACACTGGCTGTTGGAAACAAAAACACGTCCCCATTTCCCAGATGCCAAAGGCAATATTTCACTTTTTAGTGAAATCTCTACGCCTACCCAGGTAGCAGCCGAAGCAGGATCCAATCAAGAGTTAGTTGCCATGGGGACCTCTCAGATGTCCCAATTCGATGTTTTCTTTTCCATTTCTCCTCTGTTCTTTATCTCCATGCTGACCGAGAGTCCCTGTTCACCTGATCCTTCATGCTTGGTCAGCAGTCAGGCTCAGCTTTCAAAGGGGCAAGCTGGAGATGACCGAGATGACCCCCTCCCTGAGCCCTGACCGAACCCAGAGGTGGGGTGGCGGACGCAGAGTGAGTGGTGACGGCACAGGCCATGTTTGGTCATAAATCTCCGCTGACCCGTCAGCGGTCAGTGGGAAATGAAGAGAGAAGGAAAGAGACGCGAAGAGAAAGAGAGGGGGCGGGGGGCTTGCGGGATGGGGATCATGTTTGTTTGCTCTGTGAGGAATAATACACTCCCAGCCTGTCGTACAGTTACTCAGAGGCCCACCCCCAGAACCCCAGCACAACCCCGCACACACACACCCGCCCTGCCCCCATGCGCCCTCCTACACATGCCCTTTCTGCCCCCGCTGTTTACCCCCTTAGGGGGTAGGGGCGAGGGGTGAGTGGAGGTGGATAGAGCATGGGCCTCGTGTTGTCAAAACGCTCCCCCACCAACTTTTTCTGTCCATTCTGTCCCTTTCCTTCCAGCTGAACAGTCACTGGGTTTCATATTGTTTGTTCCATTTCCCTGTCTTTCTCTCTGTCTCTTTCTCCCTTTCTCTTTTATCCTGGCAGTTGCTTTAATTTGCTCTAAATCCTTCCTGTCTGCTCTGCCACCACTCTCTCTCTCTCTCTTCATTCTTTCTCTCTCTCCTTTCTCTCTGTACTTCCTCTCACTCTCTTTCTCCCTCTCTCTGCCTCTCTCTCTCTCTTTTCTCCCTCTCTTCTCTGAGCTCTTACCGGCACATACCACAGAGGAGAGGAGAGGAGAGCAGACAGCCTTTTTCTGCATTCTCCAGGCATTGACTCTCCAAAAACCTACTCTGGCACTCTGGACTCAACTGCATACTTTCCTCAATGCAAACCAGATGTGAAATTGTAATGTATGGCAGTTTTTTCTCCTTTTTGGCTCTCCCTTCTTTCGAGAAAGAGGAATGTAGCCGAGTTCTTCTCTGACCATTCAGTGTGATGTAAAATTGTGAGTCGTCCTGAATTTTCACTGACACAACTGACTTTTGGTGTTGTCACAAGGCAAGACCTGTAAGATTCACAGATTGAGAAATGTTAGAGGGAAATCAGTGGTTTATTCATATACACAACACTTTTATGCCTTGTAGATTCAAAGGAAACTGCAAGAATGCTCAGAGAAATCAAATCACTTCAGTGACTAAAGCCTTTTACGTTTTGCCAGTTAAGTTAATTTGCAGCGAATTAGCTCCTTGAGGAGCCAATCAGGACTGTAATCATAAGCACGAGTAGCCCGGCTCTCTCTCCTCTTCTTCTCTCCTTTGGTGCGCATTTACAAAGAGTAGTAAAATCACAGCAAGAATCCCTGTAAAACGCTAGCCTCCACCTCCACCACCACCACCACCTCCACCCCCAGGACCTGTTAGTTCCTCTCCCCCAGAACACACAGCTTCCATACCACTAATGGGCCACGCACGCCCATGTTATGACCAGCACTTATCTCCACTCTCCTGGTTCTCTCACGCAGCGGTGCTCTGAACTACACCGCTGAGGTGAGAGGCCCTGACGCTTACAGTAATTGGTAAAGCTAGGAAGGATGATCCAGCATGGGAAGCCAGTGGTGGAATCAAACAGAGAGAGAGAGAGAGAGAGAAAGGAATGGGGTTGACCTTGGCATCGCTTAATGGTTCACAGAACAACCTGTTTTCAGCAGCAGCGGTGAGAGGAGGTGTGGATTCTGTCTCTGTCTCTCTCTCTTTCTCTCTCTCTCTAGTGTTTCTCTAGTTTTTTACACCTCGGTGCCCTTTAAAAGGCCCAGTAGAGAACAGATTACACAGGTCTCTGCTGCCAGGTACTCATTTTGCGTCCTTGATGTTTCCAAGCTGCACATTCACTGGGCTGAGGGCGGCCCCCTCTCTCCCCCTCTCTCCCACTCCACCCATTCCCCACTCCAGGCGGTAGTTACAGGCTCACCGGGGATGACAGGTTTAGGCCTTGAGAGTCTGCTCCACCACTGTGCATCTCCTCTACCTCAAAGCCTGAAATTGCACAGACACACAGACCCTGAGTGCGAAGTCAGAGAGACAGACAGACAGATAGACAGACTCCGCAGCAGCACCTGTTGCTATTCTCGTGTGACAGCCAGAAGTGGAAAGTTAAATGGAAAAGGCCAAACACAGTTATGAGGCCTGGCAGTTAAACTGATGATTCCATTAAAGAAATGCTATTGTGAAGTAGGAGTTGAAGAGGTTTTTTCCTTCTTCTTTTTTTCACAAGTGGATTTGGATTTAAACCGGTTCCATGTGCTCAGAAACCAGTGCATCATCCTACATATCCTATGTAAATCATCTTCATCGTGCCTTAAAATTATCATTAAACATTATGTTGAGGCAAATTCATTCTCACAGTGGTGACTGTTATGCTTTCAGCCTGTTGGATGGCATTTACATTCCGCCTACATGTTTGAAGTTTGAACCACTTAAACAGCTGCATTATATTGACCATAGAAGATTGTTAGGAAAACTTTACTTGAACTCTGTCAGACAAACATAGACACGTCTTGGCAGATGCCATACACTGTCATACATTTTCACAACATATACTTTTCAATTATATAAGTGTTGTGTCACCAGGTCTTTGTGACATTTAACATTATGAATGGCACAGTGTTTTACTCTGTGTGGATGCTACACTTGATTTGTATGCTAGCATTTAATCTAATTCTAACATTATATGTGGGTTAGCATTTCACCTAATGTGAGGTGTGGGTTAGCGTTTAATCTAACATTATGTGTCGGTTAGTGTTTGAGATTAGCATCAGCTTTCATGTGGAAGTTTGATGTTAGGCTATGTGTACATCTGCTGAGGGGGGTGTCCAAGGCAAAATCATTCATGTTGTCTGCTGTTGTTGACTTTGGCCTTGGTCTAGGTTGACTGTGGCCTGTGGTGCTCTTCTCTCTCCACTGTGGGGATTTTGGATTTAGAGTCCATGTCAGCCATGGCCTCCAGAGAGCCTTTGGACGTGCTGGTGGCCTTAGGTAATGCCCCCCCTTCCTTTGGGAACGAGAGTTCTGGGAGATGTCATCTTACGTGGCAGAAAAATACAGTTTGTTTACTGGCTGAGCTCAGTCCAAGGCTCCACATCAAGCATGAAATAAACAGACAGGGTTGCAAGCTTACACAATAAGCAGCCCTCCATCCGTGGACAGGCATAATGTGCATGTCACAGCATGAGGGTATGATGAAATACAAGCAAAATGGTGTGATTGGCGTCATTTATGTGTTTTTGTCCATGAATTTGTCCACATGAAAACAACTTCTGAGAGAGAGAGAGAGAGAGAGAGAGAGAGGTGTGTGTGTGTGTGTGTGTGTGTGTGTGTGTGTGTGTTACTTCAATACATGACATGAAGCTAAGATAGGGAGATATACCACAGCACTTGCAGTCAAAAGGAAACATATGTTAATCAAAGTGCAAGTCACACTGTTGAGACATTTTATGACTGTTAGGATTTAAAGGAGGAGGTTAAAATTATTTGTGTATGTTTGGGAATGTGTGCAAGTGCACATCAGACTTGATGTGTGTGGTATGTGCGTGTGTGTATGTTTGTGTTTGTGTGTGTGTGTGCGACGTGTGTGTGTGTGTGTGTGCATCCATAATTGTGAGTATGTGTGTATGCACTGGCATTAAGGATTTCTTATCTGGCTTTCATGAGCCATTGCGCCACCGTTTCCTCTGATAAGACTCACTCTCGCTCTCCTTCCTCTCATTTTCCTGCTGGTTGGCTCTTATCTGATCCTCAGAAAGCCAAACCCCACAGCTGGGCCAAGAGGACACACAAACGTGTTTGGGTTCTCCCCTGATCCCTTGGGCCAGTCTTTCTTTACACTGCCCTATTTTGGTGGAAGTCTTTCTCTCTCTCTCTCTGTCTCTCTCTCTCTCTCTCCCTATATACTGTCTCTCTCTCTCTCTCTCTCTCTCTCCCTATATACTGTCTCTCTCTCTCTCTCTCTCTCCTATATGCGAGATTGATCTTTCTTTCTCCCTGAGACTGATTCTATCTTTTCTTTCTCCCCGAGATTAGATTCTGTCTTCTCCCGAGATTAGATTCTCTATCTTGTCTTTCTCCCCGAGATTGATTTCTTCTTCTCCCGAGATTGATTCTTCTTTGTCTTCTCCTGAGATTGATCTCTCTCTCTCTCTCTCCCTATATACTGTATCTCTCTCTCTCTCCCTATATACTGTATCTCTCTCTCTCTCTCTCTCTCTCCTATATACTGTCTCTCTCTCTCTCTCTCTCTCTCTCTCTCTCTCTCTCCCTATATACTGTATCTCTCTCTCTCTCTCTCTCTCTATATCTCTCTCTCTCTCTCTCTCTCTCTCTCTATATACTGCTCTCTCTCTCTCTCTCTCTCTCTCCTATATACTGTATCTCTCTCTCTCTCTCTCTCTCTCTCCTATATACTGTATCTCTCTCTCTCTCTCTCTCTCTCTCTCTCTCTCTCTCTCCCTATATACTGTATCTCTCTCTCTCTCTCTCTCTCTCTCCCTATACTGTATCTCTCTCTCTCTCTCTCTCCCTATATACTGTATCTCTCTCTCTGTCTCTCTCTCTCTCCTCTCTCTCTCTCCCTATATACTGTATCTCTCTCTCTCTCTCTCTCTCTCTCTCTCTCCTATATACTCTATCTCTCTCTCTCTCTCTCTCTCCTATATACTGTATCTCTCTCTCTCTCTCTCTCTCCCTATATACTGTATCTCTCTCTCTCTCTCTCTCTCCCTATATACTGTATCTCTCTCTCTCTCTCTCTCTCTCTCCTATATACTGTATCTCTCTGTCTCCCTTTCTCTGTCTCTTCATTCTTATTTTCCTTCTCCCCCTATTTGTTTCTGTCACTCTCACTCTGCCCACCCCTCTACTTTACTTCAGTCTCTTCCCTCTTCACTCTCTTCTTCTCCCTTTTCAAGCCCTTCTCTCTCTCTCTCTCTCTCTCTCTCTCTCTCTCTGAGAGTTTGTGTGTTCTCTACTTACTGGTCCTGTGTCTGGAATCTGCCATTTGTGGATGTGAACCCTCACACCTCATTGCACACCCTCCACCACCGGGAATACGGACGAGACACAATCCAGATGGTTGTATTGTTTTGTCTCTGTCCAAGGCAAACACACACACACACACACACACACACACACACAAGCTTTTATGTAGGATGCGGCATTCTTAAATCTGATAGGTTTGCACCACTTGGCCAAGCTCAGGCCTGCATGTGATGCTAGCCTCAGTGCACACTTTAGGGATTACCTTATTTCTTCTTTCTCTTTTCTCAAACCCTCATTCAATTTGGTCGCAAGTTATCATTTTTCAAGGGCGCTTTTGACGTTTGGGCTTATTTTTCAGAATGCCTGGTCAGGCTGCGGAGGCCCCAAATGATATACAGGAGTGTCCAGCAGTGCATTTTCCCTGCCCTGATGCAGGCTGGCCGGTGTCCAGCAGGCTGACGGATGCCGATGTGGTGGCTGTGTGTTTATTCAAGCGCTGGTGCTTCACTGGTCCAGTGCTTTGATTTAGGACATGTCATAGGTTTCAGATCAGGCGCCAAGATTCCCTTCTCCCATGTCACTTTCCCTCTCTCTACCATTCTCTCTCTCTCTCCCTCTCTCTCTCTCTGTTTCTCTGCCTGCTCATAATTTCTCTTTCAATCATTTTTTATCCTCAGTAGCACTGAGCTTTGGAAACACTACTCTACAACTAAGCCACTTCCAGATGAAGCATAGAGATAGACATTGGCGCTGCTCATTGTTTGCTGTCCACCTGGCTAGAGAACTGTCAGCCCCAAATGGACAAACACAGTGCCTCAGTTTAAGTATCCACACATTAGGGGAGATTTATTTTCAGAGTATTATAAATTGCCCTTTTGATATTATCTAGGGCCTTAATTTGGCCATTTAAACCTGGGCAAAAATAGCTTTATTCACCAGGGTGGGTTGTCTAAAACTCTGACGTTAAAAAGTTCCACTGGATGTTAGATATAGGGCGTTGTGCTTATGTCTTTCCTGGTAGGGAAAAGTCTGATCTATCTTCTTGGCAAATAGCATTGCATCCCCTTTCTTGGAAGAGTAGTGCACTATGACTACTTATTTCTAAATCATCAAGGAATCTGGAACAAACCAATTAATCTCAGATATCAGCCTAAAGGGATTTCTTGCCAATTGGTTGGCATCAAGACAACCCTTCACTGATTAATGTTGGCCTGGCTCTGCCCACTTAGAGCCTTTTACCACATCTTTACCTCCCTTTGAACTCACTGAACTCTCTTGTGTGCAACAGTGCACGTGTGATGTGTACTTCCGCCAAACTTCTCACCGTAGGGTCATTACCCGTGTCAGGAATCAACTGTCAAATTCTCAGAAATATCTGAGGTGTGGATACTTATCATACTTTTTCCTGCTATTTGGTCTATGCTAGTTGCTACAACAATATTAATCTAGCTTCTGGAAAATGTATGTATCCATGATCCAATAATTCACTTCCACCTCTGAAACAATAAGTCTGAGACAGGGGGTGTTACAGTAGACACGCACACGTGCTGGCCTGATTTAAGTGATATCCATATTTACACTTCCAGACACATAAAACAAAGGCCAAGTGCAGCCTTCAGACAAAACAGAAAGGCACACCTGTCTTGAGTTAAGAACAACCCCCCTTTGAAGGCTAAAAATGGACACAATGGATGTGTATATCCTGTTTGAGCCGTTGCCAAATTATAGACCGGAGCTGGCTCAGATGTTTCCCTTTGCTGATGCATTGGACAGACTGGAAGTATGGGACCACATCCATGACCCCATTTTGAAACAATACCATGATTTTATTGTAAGGAAGAAAGTAAACAGTTTTAATAAAAGCTGTGTATAATCTGTCAAGCAAAAAGTACTGTCATGACAAATACCTTACCTTTTTGTATATTACTTTGTTACACTTAAGTAAGTATAAGTATTATAAGTATATATACCCTTTTGATCCCGTGAGGGAAATTTGGTCTCTGCATTTATCCCAACCTGTGAATTAGTGAAACACACTCAGCGAACACACAGTGAGATGAAACACACACTAATACCGACGCAGGGAGCTGCCTGCTACAGCGGTGCTCGGGGATTAGTGAGATGCCTTGCTCAAGGGCATTTCAGCCGTTCCTACTGGTCGGGGGTTCGAACCGGCAACCCTCCAGTTACAAGTCTGAAGCCTTAACCAGTAGGCCACAGCTGCCCCTAATATTGTAATATTGTAATATTGCAAATAATCTCTGCAGGTAGGCTTCTTTCAAACTTTTTTATCACGGTTTGAAAATGCAGGACTCCTTCCTACAAGCCTGTTGTGTAGAAACCCTAAACAGTGTATGTGTGAATCCATGTATTTTTGTATGAACGCTTGTATGAACTTGTTAGTGTGTGTGTGTGCATACATTTGAGTGTTTATGTCACAGAGAGAGAGAGAGATTGTGTATATGTATGTGTTTGCCTCTGTGTACATTTGCTACAATGAAACAAATTTGATACTTGAGAAGTGAAGCCCTCAGAACCAGATCTGTTCTTTTGGAATCATAACGCACACAGAATGCAAACAGAAGTCCAAGAGGATTGGGGGCAAAGAAGCACACACAGTGCAGCGAGACTGTTTACCTCAGCCCCAGACATGCTTACTTAGTCTTTTGTGCTTACAACATCTTCTCATCATCAGCGTCTCCCAGCAGCTCATAGTGGTGACTAATAGAGGCCTCTGGTCTGACACAATCGACTCCAGAGCAGGGAGGATGGTGGGGGGGCAAGTTTATAGTAACAGCATCGAGAACTTCCAGTAAATAAAGTTCTGCTGACGTTGAGGAGAAGCACCTTTGACAGGAGCCAGCCGAGGCAAGGACAGCATATCGACTAAATCCCACAAGAGCCCTACTGCTGTGGCCCAATCGCTCGTATAAGTCGTATAAGTCATAACACAAGTCTGTGTAAATGACATCCACTCTGATGCACCTCATTTGGTCTCTCTGTCTGGAAGACAAAGCAGTCAGTGTTCTTCTAGTCAGCAGTAAATCACTCCAAACATTGTATGCAGTTATAACTGGGCCTAATGCGATTTTAACTCGATTTCCTTTGAGGATTTAGTAAGTGGTTATGTTGTTATGTTGTTAACGTAACGTTACCTCCATTATCTGGCTATGTTGTAAACCTAATAAAACACACCTCCATTATCCTCAAACACACATTGAACTCTTACATCCTTCACCGAGAAGCAGCTGGCTTCCTTACAAAAGTGTGAGTGTGAGAGATTGACGTCGAATGGATGGATGGGGGTCAGTGTAGGTGGCATGTGACACCTGATTGGAATGCAGTAGATAGCGTCATCTTCTTAGCGTGTGACACTGAAGGACTTAACAGCATCACTCCTCAGCTTGGCTTTCTCCAGCACCACCACATCTCTCTGTACTTCCTCACCACCCTCACCAAGTAAAACGTGTTCCACAAGCACACATCGCAGTCCTGTCACTCCCCCAGCATCTCCCAGGGCCAAGGACATGCCCTCCAGATAGCGCTGGACTTGGACGAGGTAACGGATGAGGAGTGTGGGGGGATATTTACGACCTCTGGTGCGCCGGCAGACGGCATGTCTTAAACTACGCTGGTTAATGCCGTATCTGGGAGATGCAGCCTCCTTTGGGGTGGAGAGTTTATTTGAGTCACGGTATTTACGCGAAATTTCGCACACACACACAGGCACGCACACACACACACACACACACACACACACACACACACACACACACACCCCAGAGCTGGTTTCTAGGTCATGTTCCTCTGTGTAGGGGAGGAGGGGAGCTGGGCCTGATTTCCTGTAACCCCTGGGATTGCTGTGGCATGTACCCCACTGGGACTGACGTGGTCGACTTTCTGGTATTTGCGCATGTGTTTTCTTCTTTCTGTCTTTCTTTCTTTTTTTCTTTCCCCCAGCCTTTTCCACTTAGTCACCAAATATTTCCCACTCTGGAAGGTGGAATTTCTCACTAGAGGAGTTCATTGTGAAAAATGAGCGAACCCCCCCCCCCCCCTCACATACACACACACACACACACCTCTGCATTTCACTGCCTTCTCCTCCGTTATTCTTTTCTCTTCTCTAGGCTTCTCTTCTCTTTTTCCTCTACTCTCTCCTCTCTTCTGCTCTCTCTTCTTTGTGCACTATTTTCTCCTTCTCTCCTCCTTTTATCAGTGCTTTTTCACCTTAAGAGAGAGAGAGAGCAGGCAGGGGACTGCAGAGGGTGCAGGATGAACAGGGACTGTTGGCAGGAGTCTTCCTTCCCAGATTCTGGGTTCAATCATGTCTGGAGGCCAAGCCCCCAGGTCGAGCATGACGTCATCTTACCGAGTGGTGAGAGCTAGGGTCACTCAGACTATCAGCCCTGAGGGCAGCCTACCCTGTCCAAGCTGTCCAGTCCTCTCTCTCTCTTTCTTTCTCTCTCTCTCTCTCTCTCTCTCTCTCTCTCTCTTTTTGAGCTAGGCTCATGTTTTAAATGATGTGCATGGATTTGCCAAAAGAACCTCTTCACCCTTGGCAAAAATATGTATTTATGTATCAGAGGTCAGAATCTTCAAAAGTGTGAAGTTCCCATCCATTGCTGAACAGAGGCCTGTGCTGCTTGATATTTAGCCGGTGCTGGCAGGTTAGTTATTTTAACTGAAGCCCTTGCATCTCCTTAGCCCATAAATACACTTGTAGTGAAGTTGGAGCAGCTTGGAGAGCCAGTGTGGCCTTTGTAGAAGCGTCTCCTTGTTCAACTGTTGATTCTCTCCAGGCCCCATAAACAGCTTGTCCTGTGCTGAAACATATGAGGTGCAACTCGGCCTCGTCCAGGCCAAATTAAGGAATACAAGCCGCTCCGATCTGTCGCCCTTCATCAAAACTTTAAAGCAGCCCGCTCCATCCCGTCACCGCGTGTTTACAAAGCCACCGGTACAAATTAACGTACCGGACCCTTGGGGTCAGCGTCTCTCAGCCCCAGCCATTTTTGGCGCTCACGAGGCCGCTAGTCATCGGGGGCCGAGCTGTGGTGATGTGTGGGACCGAGTCCCACCGCGTGGGGATGAGTCAGGCTAGGGCTCGCACTGGGGCTCAGGCAGGAAGTTGAGGAGGAGTGTTGGACAGCGTGGCCGTGTCCAGTGGGAGCTAGCGGAACGGAAGCCAAGATTGGGGCGTTGCGGCTCATTAGACGTGATTCAACACTAGTTCACATGAGGGGGGGAAAAAATCTGAAATCACATCCTCCAGTTCTACATTAGGTCGCTGGTATACTATTACTGTAGACACTTGTGTCACGTCCAAAAACATGATTGAGTCTAGCCCTGGATGAAAGGTGATTCCTTCAGCATATAGACTAAGGATTCAATGTAGATTCTATGCTACATGCAGGATGGAGAGTTATTTACTTTCACCTTTTCTCTTGTCTTGTTTCACTACTTTTATCCAGAGGGAGTTTAAAAATGTTTTTATTATTGGTAATATTATTATTTAGGGTGCTTCGTGGAAGGCACAGCCTTAACCCAAAGTCTTTATAGTACCTTGAGCTTCAGGAATGAGATTTATGTTTGCTCCATGCTCCGTGTCAGTTTGTAATGTAGGATGAGTGTGGAGAGTGTCGGCTCTAGCACCTGCCTGGAGTTATTACAGTGATAACGCACATCCATTGCCATGGCTCAGAGGAAGCGGTGCTTGGGTGTAAAGCGACTCATCGCTCCCCGGAGGAGGAGGAGGGGGGGGGATCAGATGGCCTCATTAGGAGAGGAACCGGGCCCCTAATGACGGGATGGGAGACGGGGCAGGCTGAGGGCGACTGCTGCCTTTTAACTCCCGCGCTCCCTAATTTATCTCCAGACTCACCTCAAAGCAGCACCTTGAGTGGCTCTTATGTGCAGCTAAGTGGTGTCGTCTTAAGCGCAGTATGTCACACGGAATATTTATGATTGCCAGGAGCTGCCAGGGTGTAAGGTTCTTTCTCTCTCTGTAGTCTTTCTTTTTTCTGTCTTTCTGTCTTTTAATCTGAACCATCACATGCCCTCAGTGTTGTTGTGCCTTTGCTTCACTGCAGGGGATGACAAAGGAGGTAACCTGAGGATGTTTCTGTTGGTTGCTTTTCTTTTGTCTCATCCCTCGTTCACAGTAGTGATTAAGTGTCTGCTCCATGTAGAGCCAGTGTAGCTTTAGGGTTTTGTTTTGTGTGTGTGTGGTGGTGGTGGGGGGGGCAAAGCTGTGCATGTGTAACCTCTGGTTGCAACAGATACCCCAGGTTTATGCTGCCAGAGTTCTGTACAGTATCATGTATATCAAAGGCTTCCCTCCTGCTCTCATCCAGTGTTATGGCAACCTGATAGCATTGCTGCAGTGCTGTAACAATTTTATTGTGAGTACACCTCGTGTACTCAACACAACAATATTATCGTGTGTACACCTACATAATTGTATAGGCCAGTGTCAACTTTTAATTGGGCTTTTTTGTGATTGTTTGAAATGGTGATGTTGGCTGGTACCATAGCATACACCTCTCTCTCTGTGTGTGTGTGTGTGTGTGTGTGTGTGTGTGTGTGTGTGTGTGTGTGTGTGTGTGTGTGTGTGTGATCTATATTTCTGAGAGTCTATCTGCAGTGTAACTGCTGTCCTGCCTGAGTGTGGTGTGTGTATGGAGCGGGAAAGAGAGGGAGTTCAGTCTGTATGTTTCTCACAGGCTCTCCTAATCTCCATAGGTGGTCTCCACATCCACTGCTTAAATATTCCCTCATAAATATTTACAAGTGCAAATGTATTTGGGCCACAAGCAAAGTGATAATAGTCTTCTCCATTGAGCAGTCTCAGTTAGCTCTGGGCGAAACTGTTCCCTGATCCTTTTATCATGAAGTTTCAGATGCACAAGAGGGATTGATGACATGGCAGTTGAGCAGGGTGGATAGAGGAATATGTTCCACAAGTGGCCGGTCCCCTTGTCTCCCTGTCATCACAGTCATCAAATTATATAGCTGTTTTGTTTTCTCTAGGCCTCAGAACGGACCTCTCTCTGTCTCTCTCTCACACACGCACACACACACGCACGCACACACACACACACACACACACACATACACACATTCACACACACACTTTTTCTTGCACACATGAAGACAGGCTTTTTCACTCATAGCTTTTTCTCTCGTTGCAGGAGCAGAATCGGAGTCTATCGTGCCATCGTTATCATGAGTGAGCGGTTCGACTGTGACCACTGCAAGGAGTCCTTGTACGGACGCAAGTACATCCAGTCGGACGACCACCCCTACTGTATCCCCTGCTACGACAGCCTGTTCGCCAACACCTGCGATGAGTGCAAGGAGCTCATCGGTCACGACTCCAGGGTAAGAGAGAGAGACGCCACGTCAGGGAGGCTGAACAAATTAAGGGCTCTCTGGGGCATCATGCAATGCCAAATGACCATTGCAGACTCTCCAGCTGTCACTCACTGCATAAAGTTTGCAGTGGTTGTTAACAAGCCTAGAGGGAGATTCCTCTTGTTCAACTGTCGGAATAGTTGTGGTATTTCCAAATGTTATTTTCTACTTTATTGGATTGCAACAGTATTGTCATTGTCAGCAGATGGGTAGTTAATGAAATGCCCTTTTATAGCTATATAATTAGCTATGTAGTTATATTGGACTTAGTTTGTGTAAAATCATGATTAGTAAAGTGAGTCAATACCAATTTGTGTGGTTTTAGGAGTATGAAGAAAGTAAAAGTCCTACCACATATTTTTTCCAACCACTGTGTAAAAAGCAGCTGATTCTTATTAGCTCAGCTCTTTTGCCAGGTAGACGAGCTAATTAGCTCAGCTCTTCAGCCAGGTACAGTAGATGAGCTAATTAGCTCAACTCTTCAGCCAGGTAGATAAGTTAATTAGTGAAATCACGTCTTATTAGCTCAGCTCTTCAGCCAGGTAGAGGAGCTACAGTAATTAGCTCAACTCTTCAGCCAGGTAGATGAGCTAATTAGTGAAATCATGTCTGATAGCTCAGCTCTTCAGCGAGGTAGAAGAGCTACAGTAATTAGCTCAACTCTTCAGCCAGGTAGATGAGCTAATTAGTGAAATCACGTCTTTTAGGTGCACAGGTAGAACCAAAACAAGAGAGGACTTTTAGTTTCTGAAGCCAGATTTCCCATCTCAATTTCCAGATCATCTCTAGTAGCCTATGACTGAGTGACGTGCAGAGTTTGTATGTATAGAGGCTGTAGTCTTCCTGATGCACCTAATGATGATGTGCCAGGAAGCCTCTGTCCACAGCTGTGGGAGACTGTATTGGACTGTCTGTCACCAAACTCTTAACTGCTCTGCTGTTGAATTTAATGTGTCTGTTTGGTAGGACTGTTGATAAATATAAGGCAGCTTTTTAATGATGCAGTTTACTACTGGATAGGGCCAATTAGTTCCACTGTAAAGCCCAGATTTCAGACTTAATGTCAGTTGAAGCAACCATGTGTGAAACCGTAGGCCAAATGCTCGGAAGGTTAAATTCTTCTGCAAACCCAAAAAGGAGAGCGAAGCACTAAGCTGTTGTTAATGTCAAGCACAAACAAGATAGAGCAGAGCTGGCACTGTTAGTTTCAGCTGTCAATAGACAGCTTCTTAAAGGGAGAGGGACAGTTTACAGTGATGGTCTACTGCAAACCACCGCACCAAATGCTCCCAAACAACAGACGTGTGCAGACGGCCAACAGCAAATAAATTCTGCTGTTTGTCTTGGCGCCCTCTCTCCAGTTGGGACACAAAACTCAGCGTTTTGTGTCCCAACATGGCCGCCACTCACCCCATCCCACCCCTCGGCTCACTTCGCTCCTCTTCTCGCTGACTCTCTGTAATGATCTGTTTGCATATTTAACACGAGGAGCGGACCCACTTCTAACCCACAGCCACTTCCTAACATGCTGGGAGTGAGTTGCCATCGCCATGCTGCTTATTTAACTAATCCACTGGGAGATGAGATCCATGGTCAGATGTTTATTGAGCAGTAAGACGCAATGCTGTTTTAGGCCTATATGGTTTGGGAAATCCAAAGGCCCCGAGTGTTTGGGGTTTTGACATGAGGATAAATACATTTCCAGCATGCGCCATGTTTTTGTTAAATACAACCCAGAGGACTGAAATCCAAAAGGCACGCAGTGACTGAGTGTCATACAAGCTTTCATTGTGCATTTAAAGTCAACATTTGGTTTGGCCCTCTTACTATTTTAAGCTCCACGTCACATTTTCCATTCTATTTCAGGGTAGCTTATGTCATGTGTTTACTCTATTTCAACGATGCAGTGTCTTGATTGTACTACCAATATGTGAGTTCATCTTCACTTTAGCAATGTTCTATTCAGCTGTGTAGAGATACTATGGGACCTGAGATCCATGTTTTGACAGGAACACTGGCTTCAATATAACAGGGTTCAGAACACTCATGAGAAGGAGACCACCTGCAGAGATCACATGATTACACAACAGTGGTGGAGTATAGTCCATGCATGACAATTGGCCGACTTGGGTTTGAATCCTGAACACGCCATCACAAGTCTTTATTGCTTTGGATAAAAGCACCTGCTAAGTGTTAAATACAAGTCTCTTAGCTTGGCTTTAATCTAGCAAAGCCACCTTCTTCTTTGCTTCTCGTACAATGTGTAACAATCTCGCTTGTCTGTGTCCCCCTGCCTTTAATTAGGAGCTGTTCTATGAGGACCGGCATTACCACGAGCACTGCTTCCGCTGTTTCCGCTGTGACCGCTCGCTAGCCGACGAGCCCTTCACCAGCCAGGATGACGCGCTGCTGTGCAACGATTGCTACTGCAACGAGTTCTCCTCCAAGTGTGTGGCCTGCGACAAGACCGTCATGCCAGGTGGGCCCAACCACAGCAATCCCTCACAACATCTCTCTCTCTCTCTCTCAGAAACCACAGAAATCTCTCTCTTTCTATCGCTCTCTCTCTCTATCAATCTCTCTCTCTATCACTCTCTCTCTATCGCTCTCTCTCACGCTCTCTCATCGTTATGGTCGTCTCTCATTCTCCCCTGGCGCTCTTGAATGCCACGCACACTTTTCACCCAGGATGATCTTATGCTGAACCGCTCAAAGGCTGATGCAGGTTTACAGGCCTCTAAATGTGCCTCTGAACCACAGGCATGCATGTTAACATTAGATCAGACATGTTAAAGGCCTCCAGAATGCTTCAGAGCTGGCTGGCAGCAAAGAAGGGTGCAAATGGCATGACTGAGGTGAGAGAGAATGAATGAATGTATGATGGAGGGGAAGAAAGAGAGAAAGGGTAGAAGAGAGAGAGAGAGAGAGAGTACAGACAACGGAGAGATGTCGTAGTGTTTAGCAGTTAACGTCGAGGCTAGGAGTGACTGAGTAATTGCCAGTTTGCTTGACTTGCTGTCTCTCAGCCAAATCCCCGGGCCTGGACAACTGCCATGGCTCAGATGATAACAGGAGATAAGCCCATATTTCAGAGGGGCTGTAGCAGGCAACACACTTGTAAAATAGCAAATGATAATCGAAAAAAAAATGACGAGCATGTTTTATGTCTATTTTTCAACCTCACTTTCTCTGTTAGCGAGGGGCTTTTTGTCTGTTTTTTTCTGTTCAAAAAGATGAAGACAGTCAGTCAGAAGAAGTCAGTTACTGTGCAGTAATCCTGCAGCGTGCAAATTCTTCTGCCAGACAAATGCTTTTGTTCTCACACCTCCTAGGGAAGATCCTTTGGCTTTGGATCAGAGGAAGCTTGTTGTAGATTAGCTTATATTCTGTAGGATAAGGTGTTCAAAGGTGTAATTGCAGTGATAAAAGCAGGAGTCATTTTTACTTTAAACATCAATGTTGCTTTTATATGATGAGTCATACCAGCTTAAAATACCCAGACAGACATTTCTTTATGTTCCTTGCTGTCCTTCAGAATGTATTATCAGATCGCAATGGTCAGTCGGACTATGTTCTAATATTACATCTCAATCCTCGAGTTGATGTTAAGGGCTTGCAACCGCGCTTCAACAGCGTTATGGTTTATTATCGTAAGTTTGGAGGTTAACGTCTCTAACAGTTCTCTCAGAATTTTTACAAAATGGAAAAAGACGATGGCTTATCACACAGGAAAAAAGACGATGGCTTATCACTTCTATTGGTGCTCCAATCCATTCTTCTTCAATCAGATGAATGCCTTTGAACACTGAAAGCACTTAAATCTTGTGGTATAAGGCCTTTTTGGTCTCTCCTCGAGTTATGTTTGTTTTCCTCTCATTCTGTCTTTTGTCGACACTTTCCCCTTTATTTCAGTGGACTGTCCTTCGAGTAAGTCGTTGAGTTACAAGTGGGATTATAATGTGGCCCATCTCTCATTCTCAGAGTAAATGTACACTCTTTCTGCTAATAGGCTGTCTTTGAGGAGCCCTGCATGAGTCTTTTGATCTGCGCAAAGTAGTTAAGGGTGGTGGATTACACAGGTCATCCGTCAGCCCCTCTCATCATCAGATATCTCTCTCTCTCCTGCTGTCAGCGGTCTGCCCTGACCTCCCCTCCTAACTCTTTGCTGACCTCCACCATTAAAGGCTTCATGTAGCATCAAAGTGACGTTGAATTTAACATGTACAGTTCCTGATGTATGTCATATCTTTTTTAAGGTCATTGTGCACACAAAACACGGCCACCAGAGTTGTGTCCCTATTACAAATTCAAAAAAACATGTGATGTATATGTTATGTTAATGTTAGAAAGGGCCCAGTGTTGCACAGCAGGCTGTGTATTGGGCTATTGCACATACAGGGAGGTGTGTTGTAAGTGTGTTACTGTGCAAATAGGTGGCTGTTATTGTGTTATTGCACGTGTAGTTGTCCGTTGTAAATACGTTATTGCATGTATATGTGGTTGTGTAGTAAATGTGTAATTGTACATATACGTGGCTGTGTCACCGTGTTCCAGCATGTATATGAGATACGGTGTAAATTGTGTTCTCGCTGTCGTGTTCCTACAGGCACAAGGAAGCTGGAGTATGGTGGCTCCACGTGGCACGAGGGCTGCTTCATCTGCCACAGCTGCGAGCAGCCTATCGGCTCCAAGTCCTTCATCCCGGACAAGGACGAGCACTACTGCGTGCCCTGTTACGAGAACAAGTTTGCACCGCGCTGCACACGCTGCAAGCAGGTCAGTGGGAGACACACACATGCACGCACAAACACAGACACAAACACCGTAAACATACTGACTGAGATGAGGTTTGATTTATTTAGGTCATACCACCCATCATCACGTTTCTTTTCTTGTCTGTACCATACTGGGATAATGAAGGGGGGGGGGGTGGTATACTGGTGCTAAATACAAACAAAATGCAAACATTGACTTTTCACCTCATTTCTTTCATGCACTGATGCATCCTGGATAAGATGCCATCACACAACAGACACTAAAACTGTGTCTCAATTGGCATTCTTCTATACTTACAATACCTAACTTCACACTGGTTATTCCAATGACATGAAGTGCATTTGCAAGTACCCGGATGGTGCACTCATAATAGTCAAAAAAGTTGGGTGTGGAAAATGTTAAATTTGTGTCCCCGTCAACGGCTACATAGCAGAAAGGGTAACTAGTGATAATCACGGCTGAAAAAGCAGCAGCAGTGTAAAATACACTTTACAGATATACAAGCAAGTAATAACTGTTCATGTTTTGACAAGGTATGACCATGTTGCTGTGGAATATTTAAATGTAATTTCTGTTAAGTGCAGAGTTGATGTTCAATTCGCAACACTATCATGTTGAAATTCACACACTACCTGAGTAGGCACACAGTGCACACAGCGTATGGCATTAAAATGTACTGTTGGAAGTACACCAATTGAGAAAGGCTATATGATTGTTCTTGAGTGATTCACTTAGCATCAAGCAAGTTCAAAACAGTTCCAGAAAGATGTCCTCAATGAATTTGTTTTCTATTGAGCTGTACAGGCATACTATCTCTCTTTCTAACAGATTTCTTTCTATGAGGCGTGTTGTTCATGGGCATTATGTTACCCTGAGAGGTATCTGTGATTTAGTTTGTTACGTGTCTTAGGCTTGTGCATTGCATTGTTCAAAAAATGAAACCAGTCAGCATTGATCAACCAGTCTAGACATGACTTGTTCGGGATCTTGTGGTTCTCTGTAAGCAAGCGTCAAGTTCATGTTGCATCACCACAGCACCCCTGGCAGCCGGGAAAAAGGCTTCATCACACCCTTCCCAGCACCACTCTGGCTGGCATGAGCTGGCATATCTCTATCACCAGAACATGTGCTCAGGCAAGAGACAAGGCGAGATGAGGAGCCGCCCCTTTGTTTGCTACTGATAAACTTGCGCTGTCAGTCACCCGAGGTGGTTTTAGTTACAGGCATCACAGTCGTCACTGCTATGGAGCCACCTCTTGTGCTGTCAAGGGGAGACAAGGTTGGGCATTTTCCATTGCTTGGTCATTCAGGGTGGAGATAAGAGATAGGAGAGCCCTGAGAGTTCTTATCATGGCTTAGTCACAGCTTGCTAACATCCTGATTGGAAACACTAATCTTCTCTCCTGGGCTGCTGGTGTTACTGCCCTGTTTTGGTCTGGTGAAACATTAGCCATTTAATCAAAGTTTGGAAAGGCCTCAGTAAGCACTCTGATCTCATAGGTAACAGTCAGGGATTTAGTCACAGTTGACGCACTGGTGATTAGTGTCACCCTTAGTGGTAGACTAGTGGTTCTAATGATAGGACATAGACACATGTGTTTGGAAACAGTGGGAGCCATAGTCCCCGAAGCAGGACTGGGAGACCAGTCAGCCAACAGCACTGAGATCATGGATTTGATTCCCGTAGAGAGCACCTTTGTATAAAATGCATGCCTTACATTTTAAGTCATTTTGGATGAAAGCATCTGTTTACAATCCAACAACTACAGTGTTATGGCAACGGAAATGATACAACCTTTGGGAAATGTGTTTTGAAGAGCACACAGAAAATGTTTCTATTCAAGCGAAAAAAGCCACAAACTGAAACTTCAAGTAACTCCTTCTGAGAACATGGGTATTTCAATGCTGATGTTACTGTTGGTGTGAAGGCCCACTGTTTATCACTGTCTGCTCTACCTGCAGGTGTTATCAAAAGGTGGCGTGACCTACCGAGACGAGCCGTGGCATAAGGAGTGTTTCGTGTGCACAGGCTGCAAGGTCCAGTTAGCCGGTCAGCACTTCACCTCTCGTGAGGATAGTCCCTACTGCCTGAAGTGCTTCGGCAACTTGTATGCCAAGAAGTGCGAGGCCTGCAGCAAACCAATCACAGGTACAGTAATCAGTAGGGGTGTGAATCTCTCATGTAAAAGACGATACGATTCGCATCTAGATACATGGGCACGATTCGATACAAGAAAAGATACATGTTCATAAAAAACGATTCAGTACAATGCGATTCGATGCAATTCGATGCAGTTCAAGAATGGAAAGCATTCTGAAAGATTTTTTATCATTTGCTCAAGGTGCACATTAATTTTATATTATCAGTTATCATGGTCATGGTTGTCTATTAGGCAAAAAAATGTGTGAATATGATTATCTAAGGTTTGTTTCATATACTGTACTGTATTGAAATGAAAAAAGAATAGTCTACATTTCAGTCAAACACAGCAGCCAAATACAACATATTTTTTATAGACTTTTATTTTATAGAGTTATATCTGATTGTTTTCATGGAGCTGTAGACTTGTTGAGGTAAGACACCAAAATAAAATAAAACAGTGCTTAAGACACTCTTGGCCTTTTCTCATATAGCCTACAAGAATAAAATAGGCCTATCAATTAACTCTCTGGGTTTATTTTGTTCCAATGGTAGTCTGAGTGAATATGAACAAAATAATTGGCTAATAATTTGTGCATCGTTTTAGCAAGGGCCAAATTATTATTTAACATTAAGGAAATCCCTTCATCAAACGTAAGGCTATACTCTACAGACTATCGTTGCTGTTTAGTGTTTAATTTCGCGCTGGATTTTGAAAAACAAAAGAGTAAAAACTGTAAAACAAACGACCGATGTAGCCGTATCTTACACGTTAAAAACGGATACCGATACGTATCGGTTAATCTTTACACCCCTAGTAATCAGCATTTCCTGTTAGAGAATCTGTAGATCAAATAAAAAAAAACGCACAAGCTTTCCATCTCTAGTGATTAGACTGCTGTAACTGAATGCTGTTTGTTTGTGTGTGCGTGTTTGTGTGTGTGTGTGTGTGTGTGTGTGTGCGTACCCATACGTGCAGGTTTCGGAGGAGGGAAGTACATCTCCTTTGAGGAACGTCAGTGGCACCAGCCGTGCTTCATGTGCACGCGCTGCTCCGTGTCGCTGGTCGGGGCTGGCTTCTTCCCCGAGCAGGACGAGATCCTCTGCCGCGACTGCAACAACAAATTATAGAGCCGGAGCCCCAGCAGCAGCCCCACTGCCCTGCCCTGCCCTGCCCTGCCCTGCCCTGCCATCACAGCATGCTGCCCCAGCTAGCGCACCACCAGCTTCTCCACCACCGCCTGCCCTCAGGCCTACCTCCTCCTCGACTCTACTCTGTCCTGTTCAACTCAGTGCCCTATGCCCACTTAGCACTGCTAACACTCCCCTCTACACACACACACACACACAGAGACACACACACACACACACACACAAACGCATGCACACGCGCACACACACACACACACACACACACACACACACACACACACACACACACACACACACACACACACACACACACCGCACACACATAAAAACTCATGCACGCACACACACACACACACACACACACAAATGCATGCACACACACACACACACACACACTCACACTTACACACACACCATCTCTCCTCATGCCTCAGGTCACGTTTATCCAAACCCTGAACTCTCACCCAAGTGCCTCATCACCCTCCCAAACAAAGGAGCAGCCTGTGTTCTCTGGCTGATAAATCACAGATGCAGCCTCTTTCAAACATTCCACACCAACAGTAATAACAAGAAAGACAGACTCTTTGGGAAACAATGACCTTAATATGTTTTATCGCAAAAAAAAAAACATTTTCTTTTACATTTATTGGGTGTATTAACTCTGCGAGTTATGTGTATTGGTAGACTTTCGTCTTTACTATGTGTGTCATTGAGAGATGTCTTCCATGTTTGCTTTGAAAATCCGTATTTAATGGATAACCATCACATACTAACATCATCCCCTTCAGACTAGGAAGAGCGACACTAACGGACGAGTCAGAAATCCAGGTCACACACTCACTCCTCTCCACATGCAATAACAGCTACACTGTAGACATCACACACATTTCACAGGGCATCCATCTTGTCAAAGTACTGATGAGGTAAACTCAGGCTCTCTCTATAGCTCAGATTTCAAGTGCTTCAAGGAAGTGAGGGTGGAAGTATGTAGGAAAAGAGGCTCTTTCAAACGAAGGTCCCATGACGAGTTTAACGTGCACATATTATGTTACAACAAACCATAGAATGGTATGCCAGCTATGCCGAAATATCATTGGCTTGAATTTGGAATAATGTGTCATGTAATTGATAGTTTGGTGAACAACCCACACAGGATGTTTGAAATGTGTACACATGTTTGTGCTAGAGCTTTTTTGAAAGTTGTAGGGTCAGAGCACTTTTTTGGTTTGTTTTGGGCTAAATGAATGAGCTGCTATGTATCTTTTTTGTTCTTTGTTAACAGCCATTCGTTTCCCAACCCTGTTACACTCTCTGTATATTTTTGTATTTTATTTAAATCATGTCATCACTACAGTAACGTTAGTGTTTGAAATAGAGCAGGAGGATTAAGACAAAAAAAATTCCATGACGTAAAATGAGATCAATTCTTAGGCAGCAAAATCACATAATAGTACAAAGCACTCGCTTAGGCCAAAAATAAACGTTTGCTACGTTGCCATGCATGTTCAGTGATGTTGTCTAAAAAGAAATACACTTTTTGACACGTGTCCATGGCACAGATACCCATGTATTTGCACTATGGATCCAGTAATCACACACATAACTAGTGCTAATATCCATGTTAAAAAGAATCTGCATAAGCTTGTATACTTTACTGTATGTATTAATGCAGAGCACACAAACCACTTTGTATCTTCTAAGAGCTACAGTATATTTCCCTTTGTGTTGTTTCAACACTTTTTTCTAACCAAATTCATGATGTATCATCAGTTCTGTGTTTATTTTTTTGTTTGTGTTTGTTTGTGTTTGTCTGTTTGTTTCTTCTCTGACTTAATCTTTATTTACTATTTCTATGAGAGCCACAGTTGCTTGAAATGAATGGGCTAGTCCCTTGCAATGTTTACTGCAATGTGTCAACAAGATGGTAATGCATGCTCCTGTTCCTCTTGTTGCTTTCCTTAACAATTATGACAATTTTTATTTTGTTACTGAAAATAATATTAGTTTTAATCACTTAATGAATGAGATATGATGCTAATGCTTGATGCTGGCAAGTTGGCTAATGTGCTAATGAAAAGAATTGATAACGTAATGTTGAAAGTAGGGTGAGAGAGATTTTCCTGACCTTATCTGTCATCGATGTAATTTGTTAATAAAAAATGTATGACTATATTGAGTTCTTATCTGATGTGTCCTGGTTGTTTAAATAGTTCTGTTTTATTTATTTTTTCTATTCATTATTTTAATGCGTCCATTGGTTTTTGCTGGTGTGTGTGTGTGTGTGTGTGTGTGTGTACGTTGTGACATGAAACGAGAGAGGCAGAAAGAAATATTGTATGTCAGTGTGTTTGTGTGTGTGTGTGTGTGATGTGTGTGCGCCTGTCTGTGCATGTGCGTGTGTGTACATGTGCAGGCAGGCATGCTGAGTGGGCAGTTTCCAAGCCTTGCTGAAGCATACAGGCCAGACTTACTCCACCCCCCACCCCTCCCCTCCCCCCTCTCTGCCGGTGAAGGTCTTCCTCCCGTCCCCGTCAATGCTTTCGGAGTTTTCACCAAAAAAGGAAATGGAAACGCTCTGTGCAGTTGGGGGGCAGCCAGCAGAAGCATAGTAGGAGTGTGGGAGAGGTTTGCAGAAAGAGGGAGAGAGAGAGAGGGAGGGAGGGAGAGAATGAGTGTGTGAACATCTGGAGGCACTCTTTTTGCTGGGGGTCAACTCCGCACACAGCCCTCTTGGTTAGGGGTGAGTGGGAGAGGGAGCTCTCTCTCTCTCTGTTGCAGAGTAGTGCGGATGGAGGTTGAAACATAAGAGGTGAATTTACCTCGTCCTATGAAATGCTGAGCACAGTTCACATAGACAAACAAAACAATAAACATACGATTCAGATTGATTTCCACAGATTTGATTCAGCAGAACATTACTGTTACACTTATCCTGTTTCACAAAAGGTATGTGACGTGTGCGTGTGTGTGTGTGTGTGTGTGTGTGTGTGCGCGCATGTAGACATGCATCTTATAAACAAAGTGTATAGGCTTTCTAACATTACCTGTGGGATATTTTTTACCACTCCAAAAGGTGACTGTACCTCAATATTTATAGAATCCATTTCTAAACACAAATTGAGTAAAATATGGAGACTACAGCCATTCTTAAATGCTTTGGCCTCTCTGTCTGGACCCTGGAGTGCACACAGCTGGAGGCCCTGGATGGGACCCTAGGAGCCAGAGCTGACACGATCCAGCTGACTTACCCTCAGAGGGCTGAAGAGATCTCGCATCTCTCCACTCGTGAAACCGTTCAAGAACATCTGAGACGTGTAACTTGTGAGCGTGTGTGCACGTTGTGTGATACGATCATATTAGTTTGACATTAAAGCGTTACACATTGCCGAGGTGATTATTATTTTTTTTTTTCCCCAAGTGGCCCTTGAGAAAAGGTTGATTTAGCATACTCCACCGTCAACAACCCAGTCCACTTATCCCTTAAAAGTCCTAATGAGGACCATAATTACTTACTCATAATACCATGTTTCGTCTTTATGGCCTTTTTGTGGTGAGAGTAAGTAAATTAAGTAAATTAAATTAAATTAAACGAATGAAAGTCTGAAAGGCCACTGAAGGTAACGTAAAACTTGTAGAGACATAAAGCAGGATTGGACTGGTCACAGATGAATGCCGTAGTATCGTGACATCCACAAGTGTGTTTAGTCCACATCCTGTGAAAGCAACTGCTGATCTATGTCTACAAACTCGAAACGTATAAACTAAATGTTGCCCCAAAAGCATAGTCCTTTGCATTGCTTTCGACATTGAAGAAATAGTGTCTGAATGCACTGTGGATACAGAGCTGTGATGTATGGAGGTATTTCCCTTGCATGAGCCAGAGAGGCTCATCTATATTGTGGAGTTGGCCCCTCACACCAGAGCCTGCCCTGTATTTCAGGCTGCAGTGTAAACTGTGCTGATGCGGTTTGGGGGGGGGGGGGGGGGGGTCGGGATGCAATGCCTGACTGGGTTACATTGTCCTCAGAGAAGACGTCTCTAGTCAAAACACTCTACCGACGTTACCCAGATGCTTGTCTTCATGGCGCATGAGTGTGACCAGAGCCCTGCTTCAGACAAGGGAAAACAAGGAAACATCCTACACACATACACATACTGTACATACACACACACACACACAAAGACGCACCGACACACTCGAGGCCCTGGGCCTTAGGAAAGATTTTTTGGGGTTAAGAGAAAACAAGCAGAATGCGAAAATGCGATGCTGCTGCCTTGTTATACGTTTTCCCTTCATTCCTGCCTTGTTGTCAAGTGCTTGGCAAACAATATTTTGGAAAGGCAAGGGCACTAAGGCTTTATGAAGCTTATGGTATCCATTAGTAGTTTCTCACAGATATCTTGCCAGAACCTTTTCAAGACATGCTGGACCTTTGCATGCAATATTATTTTTATATTAAGTCTATAATATCTCAGGCTAAACAGGAAATTATATTTGTAGGTTTCTCTGATGGTGGGTGTGGAATTGTTTTGTTGATGTTGTTCTGCTAGACTGTGGTTGCCTTGTTGCAGAATGCCTGAGGTTTATAGAACCTCATAAAACATGCTCACTGATAGCAATTCTTTCCCTCCTGAGTGATCCTGCGTTATTTGAACTCAGACTTGACACTCTGAATGTGGCGAGACTGCTTAAGCTAACAGCTACCTGCTGAAAATGTATACAAATAGTCGATCATGGTTCAGTGTTTTATGGATACATTTGTAGACAATTTACAGGTGAGTAGGAATGAAAAAAGCATATCAACAAGGAAGGCGTGTGTGGACAATATAGTCCTCCACATTCCACAATCAAAAAGTCATTATCCCTGCAATAGCTGAATGAGTCAATAAAGCAAGAGAGGACTCCAGGAGGACTCCGGCTGGTTAGCAGAGCTGTGATCATGAGGCGGGGCCCACAGGAAGCTGTTCCTCTAGCGCTCCCATGTGAACTGCCAATCAAGGGCCTATCACTGTTTCTACATGTCAGCCTCTGTCTCCACAGATGCACCAAATGCACACATCCTCAAGACAGCCCATAGCTCAAGCCTGAGTTTGTCCTCTGCTGAACCACATTAGACTTCAATAAACATAAACAAGTCATAAACGTTTATGACATAACGCTTCTGTTATTAAGTGACATTCGTTTTTTGTCATAACAAGTTAGGGTTAGAATTAGGGTTCATGTGTCATGACAGTGTCATATGTTCATGACTGTCATGTCACTCTTATGTCGATACTGTCAAGTAAAGTGTTACCAAAACAAAAAGCAATGTGTTAAGACAAATGCCTAAAACTTTTGCACAGAGCTGTCCAGTTGTGTGATGCCAGTGCACTGTCTTGAGGTCCCCCTTTAAATCTTCAACATAGAGACACTGTGCAAGAGAGTAAACAAGAAAATCTAATCAACAGACTCAGTGAGGCAATTCTCCAGATGTGGCCCCAGGTTCCAGTTGTCGATGCTTTTGTATAATGGGTGCGATTCAGTCTTCATTTCACAGTGGAAGCGGATAATCTTGTTTGATGCCGTGGAGAAAGAGATCTTTGTCAGATTGTTGTGTACAGCTGAACCGTAGGTAATCTTGAAATGAATAAGATCATGTCACCATTTAAAATGTATAGGAGCCTATTTTTCTCTCCAAATCACAACCTATTTGGAGAGATTACAACCTGCTTAAAGGTACATACTGTACTAAATTACCTAGAAATATCTATAGATAACATCATCTTGGGTCTGACTGGACAGTAAGGCATCAGTGTATCCCAGAGTGTAGTCACACACTGTGGCTAGATTAAATTAGATTACCTTCAGATCCTTACAGAACTGTATTCAACCATAGCCTCCATTCACCATCACAGTCTAATATCCAATCACTGATGACTCGGACAGGGAAATCTTATCACTTCACTGACAGCTGGTGTTTTTACGACGTGCCAAGCAGCACTGTGGCAGTATCAGGAAGAAGTCTAGACAAGAACACAGTGAGACTAGAGAGGAGAGATTAGTCAGTGCCAGCCAGGGCATGGCGTTACATTGTGTCACTGCCATTAAGTCAACCGTGAAACGTCAAGCCGTGGACCAAGCCTGGGCAATCATGCCAGGGGCATGTGGAGCCAGGGAGGTGGGATGGTATGGTTTGGTATGGGGTGTGGTGGGGTGGGGCAACGAGGGTTGGAATAAGGCATTCCACAGCCGTCTGACCCCCCACACAAGCCACTAGACCCAGGTCACCTGTCACCCACTCTACCCCAGCTGTGCTGCTTGGCTGTAAAGAACATTGCTGCTGCCGCACAAATGTGATGTACGTGTGTGATGAATGTGATGTTCCCCAGCACCAAGCTTTAAATTATTTAGTATTATAGTATTTTTACTGTATGTTTTAATGGAATAAGGTGGGGACCACTCAGACTAGAGGTAAAAGTGTTGATTCAAGTTAAATTTGGTTCAACTTCCAGAGTGTAACGTCACACTCATAAGTGTCAGTTTAATGTATACCAGAGCCATACAGAGAAACAGCTACATCTGATGTATCCAAGCAACATTTCAGACATTCTGAACTATTAAGGGATAATGGACGACAGCGCGTGGGTAGCAGAAGTTAATGCACATCTGAGGTGGTAATGTGGCCAGGACACATAGCAGACTCTACTGCATAAGATTCATGGATATGGGTGGGTGGGATGTTCCCTTCTGTTGTGCAGAAAAGCACGCTTTAATAATAATAATAATAATAATAATAATACGCTTTATTTGTATAGCACCTTTCATACACAGAATGCAGCTCAAAGTGCTTTACATTTGGAGCATGTAACACAGTAATAGAGAAGAGTCGGTCATTATCAAGAACATGTAACACAATAATAGAGAAGAATCAGTTATTCATCTTCGTTGCTGTGGCAGTTTATGATCCAATCAGCAATATATATATAGGCTTTGCTAACAAATGCTTAGGCTAACAAATGCTTAGTCCTTGTTCCCAGAAATCATTTCACATCACCTATCAACATAGAGCTTTGTTTAAAATAATAGAAGGTTTGAGATTTGCACTTTGCCGCTGCCTCATATCTATTTTTAGTGTGATTCTCTACTATGTCAGGAAGATTTTGTCATGAGATGTGAGATTTCAGCACAAGAGGGTGCCTTTCACAGACATTTTTCCATTTTTCTCACAGGAAGTGAACACTCTCTTGCCATTACACTGGGTTTCTGGAATGCAGTCCATTCACCCCCCTTTTGGTCAAAAGATTGTGTCCATTAGGATGGATGATGAGGGCTCTCATCTCGCCTCCACACGGGAAGTGCACAAGTGTTAATGCTGGAGCAAAAACACTCACTCACCCACTAACCTGGCACTACATCCTTGCCAGAACTAATTTCTCAAGAGAGCCACAGGAAGTGTGTGTATGTGTGTGAGAGTGTGTGTGTGTGTGTGCATGAGAGGACATCTGTATGTGGGTATTTAAATGACTCATGACCCAAACCTGTCTGGTACTCTCTCAGGTGACTCACCTGGCAGGACCTGCTTCCTCCCGCCAAGACAATCAATCAACACTGAAGAGATACAGCAGCAGTATAGGGAAAACAGTTAGACACTTTGTCACAAAGAGCTGCCAATAACCAGTGCTACTGTACTGAACTGAAGATGAGGTCACAGTGGTTTGATAATGCCGAGATCGGCACATGCCCTCACTATTGTATTAAGAATCAGCGATCTGAAATGACAATATCACCACCCCTCTGTCTTACATGCAGGCCTAGCGTTTAATATGAGAACGGCCAATCGTTTCAGTTACCATGGTAATGAAAAGTTTGGCAGAGAGGGTTCAAGCGAAGCTTGAAATCAAGGATCTTTGAGTTTGGTGTGTTGAGGTTCCAGTGTGAAAGAGATCTCATTAGGCCCTTACACACTGCCAAAATCCCCGCAAAATTATGTACCAAATTCACGGAACGCCTGTCCTTTTCACATAGACCGAGGCGGAACGGCGGGGCGAAGTGTCTCGCCAAATTTACTACCAAGCACCCTAGACTTTTTGCCGAATTGATAATATGCTATCCTAAAATCCAGCGATAAAACAAAGAACTCATGAGCGTTTGTTTGCCCTATATATGTATATCCTCTGATTGTAATGTTTACAGATATCTAGGCGATATTTGTAACATTTATTTTGTATTTGGCCTATTATAAAATTATGTAGGCCTATTGAACAATTTAAACACATCCCCAAAATGCCGCATCATGTGAACAGATCAGCAGGCCGGGAAATTTTCACCTCATTTTCAGACACACGTTGCGGCAAAAAGACGTCTCCTCTTCCCACAAATTTAGTGTGATCTCTGTGTGAAAAGGCCTATTGTTGTAAGTTGTGTTGAACCACCATTAAAGAGTCATTGTCTCATACAAAAGATTTATATGTATCAATGCTCTTAAGTGAACCTTACCTCAGACACTACATTTACTGTCATACACCAATTACCATTTTCCAGATATCTGTTTTCCTCCAATCCACCCATGTACTTTTAGTACATTCATGGAAATTTAGCTAAAAGAAATACAAGTCTTCTAAAAAACACTTCTAATCAAGAGGAGTTGTGAACAGCTGTCATTCGGGTGTTTAGTAATCATTACAAAAAATAAATCTCAACAAATGTTAATTGGATGTGATTATGAATAAACCTACTTCCATCAACCTTCAACAGTTATGTTAATCCACGATCCATCAATTCCTTCAACCATCAATTCCCCCAATCTTCAATTTAGATGATTGTCTGAGCATTTAAAGCAATTCCACCACACACCACCTACTTCAATGGTTAAACAATTGCATTAAAAAGTTAAGTGAAAACCCAGCAACTATTCAAAGCATTTCAAAATGGCCCCACCTAAAGAAAGAGAGAAAGAGAGAGAGAGAGAGAGAGAGAGAGAGAGAGTAGTGGACAGACTGTGTGCTGGTCCGCTACATCTCAGACATAATTACATGTTCCAAAAAGCAATCAAACATGCAATACAAGAGAACATCTCAGCACACTGAAATCACCAGTGAGTTATGGAGGGGGAAAAGGAGGGGGGAACACACAAAATGAAGAGCCAAAATAAAACAGACAATGTTGAGTGTTATTGCAAAGCCTTGAGTGAAACGTGGCAGGAGCCTGGTGGGAACCATGGGGTGGAACGGAGAGGGATGAAGCATTCCGAGGGTTTACTCCTAATTCCACACGGGGTCTTCTGGTAGTGTGTGGTTTACTCTGGGTGTCCACTAAAGGTGGAGGGGAGCTGCGTCTCTAATGGCACAAAGCAGAGACAATGGGGGTTAGATCAGCAAAAAACACTGAGGAACCAGTCCAGATAAACCCAAGCCTAAGCCAACCAAAACAAACTGTTTTTTTCTTTCATTTGCTACTTTCTGAACTGTAATTGTGTGGACAAATAACATTGCAACAAAATGACCCAAGATGTCCTGTGGCGATTCCAGGATTCCGTATTAACCACTACCAGATACAAACTCTCTACCAACTCTGTCTAGAGTGAATTAAAAGCATGCCTGAAATTACATATGTTCATAGTTCATATAGAGTAAAGAAAATGAAGATGATGTAAATGCAGAAATACAAATACAAAATGCATTACAAAGCCTATTTTTGTTAAAGCATTTCTGCTACCAGCCTTGAAAGGTAACTTAACACTGCATGAAACCACATCACACTAGTAGAGAGCAGCTGCGTGTTGTAACCAGAACCCTGCAAACGTCAACCCCCCCCCAGCCCCAGCCCCACCTGATCTGGTGTAGCTCCAGCACTGGTTGGACCACATCATCAAGCCCTCATCCATCTCGTCTGCAACTCTTGTAGACTGTCATGTATGATCAGCGCAATGCTTTCCAACATCACTTACTCTTCCTAAGACCCAAACTGACATGCAGGAACCCTGATGTTTGATGGAGGAGATTTGGAGGTGATGCTTGTGGCTTGGCACCCGCCTCGCCCCTCTCGGTCTTGTCTCTGTGCTGAGGTCAGGAGGATTTAGCCTACTTAATGTGGACGCAGAGGGCTGAAACAAGAAGCAACATCTCAACAGCCTAATGGGTCCTTGATGTTGTGGGGGATAAGACGCTAGGGCTCAGCTTTCTTAAGTTGGCCGGGCAGCAGAAACCACGAGAGCACCAATAAATAACCTTGTGTGACGACCGCAAGACCAAACCCTTCTTGGCAAACAGTATATGAGCATTAAGCAATAAGTGAGCATGATTCATGTATAAGCTTTTTTTTCTCTTTTCATTGCCTTAACAGAGAGACCTATCCCATGTTGTGGGAAGCATGATTAAAGGAACAATCACCTGAAGAACTCTTGGCTGTGGTCTTGGGTTTGTTCCTGATTGAAAGCGTCAGACATCAGATGTCAAGCAGCAGGCAGAGATCTCCAGGTGCGTTCGGGTGTAGTCACCTGTGTGACACAGCTGGGCTGGCTGCCACTGGAGGAGACGCCCCCTCATCCATCACTTGCTCTATACTCTCTCTGCTGCCACATCCTAAGCCCCCACAGCACAAAACGCTAATGGGCACTGCAGACTTCAAAGCACTAGCTACAATGATGCTTAAAGGAGAATTCCTGTTATTTTTCACATAGATCTCACGGTCGGTAGCCTACAAAAAAACCTCCAAAAACAATCAGTTAGGTCGAGTTGCTGCAGCCAACAGCTAGAGTGCTACACTCTGGGGGCATGAATATAGGTGCTCCCGTCAACTATCGTTTAGTGTAAGGTGCCAATCTTAGCAGTTTTAAGTCAGTCTTTTTGTATTCTTGGCGTTACGACAATATCAAACATGTTTGATATTATCATAAGTCTTTTAGTCATGGCTCATACAAATAATGACATGAACAATATAAAAACCAATAGTGAGCTCTCTCTAACACCAAACAAGGGGCAAAGTAGGCTACAGCTGTAGCCTGTATTATTTGTTATAACTTCTTATCAATTCTTAGTCAGCTATTCCACATTACAGAACAACTCTAGGGATGTCACACATGAAACAATGCTGCAGAAACATGAAAATATGACTTCGATGAATAGGCTATCGTTTGAGTTCCTGTTGATATCAATGGAAAATAATTTAAAGGAATCTAGTTGCAGTCTTGTAAACAGTGACCCTGCAAGATCCCTATTGCAAAATGTAGTGACTTAAATACTCTGACTTGTCTTTAGATGTGAGAGGGCCTGAGACTGTAGTCTTTCAAAAATCTTTTCCAAATCTTTTCAAAGTCCTCTGGTGTAAAGATGCCATTAGTCACCTTGCCTTCGCACAGCAAAAAATAGTTTAACTACATAGTTCAACTAGAATGTATTCTGCTGTTAGTGAGATATGATTGAGATAGACAAAATGTAAACAAAGTGCTAGCTTACTATTTCCACTAGTGTGTGCATAATCTACCTCTGACCAAAATAGGTTGCAAATTACATTTATAGTCAGTTCTGGGTCTTTTGGTTTGGAAGAAAGCAAGGGGCTGAAGAAAAAAAAGGTGAAACTGTGTATTAGATATAGACTTGCAGGGGCAAACGCTAGTATGACTACTACTGCATCTCCTTAGGGGGAATATCTGATGATTACACTTACTTCTATGGAACAAGTATAGGTAAACTAATCAGCGTAACTCTTTTCCCAATGGTCCAGATGCTAATTCAACAGGTTGAATCTCTGCCTGCTTCCTGACATCTTGTTTGTCAATTCGTCAAGCCAAATGGAGGTCTGTTGGTACTGGACTTTCAGACGTGCATTGACCGACCAAAAATGATCATATCTGACCATCGGCCAACATGGCTCCAGCACATATAACACATCACCCTTCAAGTGGGCCCACTAAAAGCATTGAAAGCAATTGGAAAAACTATGAGAATATGATATTTTGAGTTGTAGTCTAATCATTAATAATGCACACCACAATGATCAAACATAATCAGAAGCACAGACAAACATGCATGTGGATAACCTCAAGCTTCTGCCTTGGGCCTCTGTCTTTACCATCTCTGCATAAACATCTTTTATATAATGCAATGTGAGAAGCCTAAACAATTGTGTTTTTAAATGTCCTTACATCTTTAAATAGGATTTGATAAACTTGCATTTTTACTATACACATGCATGCTCATATGAACTTTCTGCCTAAAATACCTCTGAAGTAAATAAAACAAAACTGCAGCCTCGTCCCACAAACATATTAGCTTAAAGCTTGTTTAAAGACATTATAAAAAGACATTGGTGAATTTGTGCTGAATTGTGTTAGGTCTGTGAGTGCATGCAAGGCTTGTCTTGAAGTGCTCTAGTGTTCAGGTACAAATTGAGTTACATTTAAAAACATCTTAGGCTGATTCTCAGAAACACCTGTTTTCTCCAAAACAGACTCTGTTGTTTGTCAAAGAAGACTCAAGATCAAACACAACTTCAATATACTTAGTTAGCTCTCAAAGTTCCTCAATGTTTCAAATGGTGCACATCAAAGCTGTATCCAAACATTCTTTTGCAAACTCCTTAAAGGTGGCTAGCAGTTGCATCATGTGAAATCGAGAGAGGCATTTTGGTGACGTAAATGGAAGTGTTAGGGACCACAATCCACAACACTTTCATGGTCACACCATCCAAACTGAAGGATGTTAAATTAGCAGCCTTGCTTTGTTAATAACACTTTGGTGCCTAGGGCTTTTACAACCATATTCCATTGTAAACACATAATGGTGTTAGGGCGTATGCCTGAGAATATCGTCCGGGGGGGTATTCCAAGAACCTGGTTACGTTCCCAGACAGAGTGGCTTCTATAGGAGTCAAACGACTCCTATAAGAAGGTTTACCACTTATTCTGAGTTAACAAGGTTTGCTACTAAACCAGGTTATTGGAAAACTCCCCCTCCTTCTGAGAAATGCCAAAAAAGAGAAACTCAATTAAACGTTTTCTCTGGTACATCAGCTATTTAGGTACATCAGCTATTAGGGGCAGCCGTGGCTTGTAACCGGAGGGTTGCCGGTTCGAGCCCCGACCAGTGGGCTGCGGCTGAAGTGTCCTTGAGCAAGGCACCTAACCCCTCACTGCTCCCCGAGCGCCGCCGTTGTAGCAGGTAGCTCACTGCGCCAGCATTAGTGTGTGCTTCACCTCACTGTGTGTTCACTGTGTGCTGTTTGTGTTTCACTAACCCACCGATTGGGTTAAATGCAGAGACCAAATTTCCCTCACGGGATCGAAAAAGTATATATACTATACTATATGTTGGCATGCTTCAAATAGGCTTCCTGCAGCATTCTTCAGCCACAGCTTTACACATATGAGTCCATTAACATCTGTCTCCTCCTCTCTCACGCAAACAGGAGAACCTGTAAACACATGGATAGGACGCAGACCCAGGGGTGTATTCCAAGTAGATGGTTATAAGTTCTGGCAGATCTGGGTAAGTTAACCCAGAGGAAGTGGTAAACCTCCTAATAGAAGAGCCTTTTGGCTTTGTTTCGTTAGATATTGAAGCCCCTGGGCTATTCTATTATCAGGTTTACAACTTCCGCTGGGTCATCTTATCCAGGGTTGCCACTAGACCACCAGCTTAAAATCATGGCCATGTCACAAACTCAAAAACAAACCCAACACACTCAATATCACAGGTTGACCTGGGAGAGAGGGAGAAGGCCTGAGAGGAATCACGGGCATATTTTCAAGTATGAGCCAAACCTGGATGAGTTAACTTAAGAGTAAGGGATAAACCTGCTAATAAAACAGCCCTATTCTCCTTAGCTACTAGGAGATTAACCACTTACTCTGGGTTATTGTACCCAGGGTTGTCACTGGGCCATACAGGCCTACTGTATGAAGAACGCTTCCCAGGCTGGCCTTCTGCCAGACTGCACACTGTGTATAGAATGGAGAGTCAGTGCAGCGTGTCCACAAATGGTCAGGAATATGATGCACGACACTGATTATTTATCAGCTGCCCCGCCACTGTTTACGATTTCTCAGGAGCAGCATAAACTGCACAGAGCCCTAGCAACAAGTCCCGACATACACTTTGTGCAACTTCTTGGCCAGGCACACAAATACACAACTGGTTCAAAGTAGTTTGAATCAGAATCTATTCATCTTTATCAAATTCCTCCCTGCAAGAAGTTCCTGCAAACTAAACTGTTGGAGCAAAGGTCTAACAACACTCATACTTATACTGATATTTAATCTTACTTATACTTCAGTGGAGGCATGACAGACGTTAATGCCCATGTGCAGGTCATATGTCAGATATATGGACGCTGATTGATAAGTTGATGATTTCCATTTTAAGAGTGGTCTTTGAAGGGAATTACATACAATACAATTAGGAAATGGAGATAATTGAAATTCAACATGGACATGCCTGCCACTCCAATGAATACCCTGGACTATCCTATTTTAATGATATTATTATTATTATTACTTATGCCATTTTATTATTTAGTCATGTTATTATTAACTTCTGTTTTCTTTCTTTTGTCTGTTTTATTTATATTCTTTCTACTTTAAACAGTCATGGAGCTAACTAGGCTTTCGTTACTTGTTATAACTTTATGTGACAAATAAATCTCTGAATCTGACATTCTATTGGTTCAATAACATGACAGGACAACCTTAAAACATGGTATGTAGCGCCCTCTAGTGGGTAAACTATACTTTTGCATGCGCTCTCCCTGAGTGGCAATAAAGCAGGCAAAGACTATGGTCTTGTTTATGATAATTAGCAGTCACATTCGTGTGCCATTGCTACAGCATCTGGATAAGATCCTTATCACAAGGATACATTGACAAAAACAAACCTGAGGGCACTTGATGAACAATAAAGATGAATAAAAAACTTTATTTTTCATGACTTGTAAACCCTTTTCACAGAAATTTCACAAAAGTACAAGGTATAAAAATAATAGCTCATGATGAAATGGCATTTATCAACAATAAACATATAAAAGAAATTAAGAGTTCAAAACTAAATGGACATGATTGACTTGACAGTGACATTTTTGCCTTTTCATTGATTTCTCTGAGTTCTGGGAAATTCTCTGGAGTGCCTGAAAATAACAGCGGACGTATCTAGCAACCCCATATACTAAAGCCAGTTCAAGTACCCTGTAAACACAATTTACAGTATGTAGCTTGTTCCAGTTCTATAGCTAATCCACACCTACATTGACCAGGATTCTACAAACACCAAAATAGATGCCATAGAGGCAGAACACTACTAAAAGGTCAGGAGTCGGAAATTCCGGAGCTTAATGTGAAAACTGTACACATGACTGAGACTCAAAGTCAAAAACTGTCTATTAGAGAGAGGCAGATGAAGACCAGCTGGCTACGATGGAATCAAGGCTTTCCTTCAGAACATGAAGTTCACATAAAGTTCTGCCATGTGACTGTCACAAACATGACCTACATATCCTTTAAGGGGTAAGAGTTGGTGTATGGCTTGAATCTGTCCACCTAGCCTGCTTCACAGAGGGTTATTTATTGTCTATTGTCAAAACAGTACAACCTCTAGTTCCAGCTCAGTTTCATGCAGCCTGGTAGGTCATCTTCACGTATACGTTTTCCTTTCCAGATGCAAACCTGTGTTCTCTCCTGTGGTCTAGAAGTCCGGTTGCTGAGGAGATGGAACACACAAAAGAAAGCCATTTTAGACTGAACCCATAGCAGTGGGAGCAAAACGGAACATGGATGGAGTTCATAGATGGTGTAAATCATGGCACATAATGTAGTTATTTCTGTCTAATCGTATCCCATTAAGGATCCAAACCAAGCATTGTAAAAGTGGTACTTACAGCTCGAGGTTTCTTGTTGATTTTCATGTCCATCCTGTGAGTAAATCAAGAGAACTTTTTAATGTACATGTCAATTGTTTAATTAATCAATCTACAGATAACAGCCAGGATGGAAAATTGGGAAGTGCAATATATATATATATATATATATATATATATATATATATATATATATAGATAGATAGATAGATAGATAGATAGATAGAGGTGACCTCTATAAGCATTACATACCGTTATTGGCGGTTTGATTAACCAACAAATTCAGATTGAAAGCTAGTCTTAACACTCCATAAAAACAAACACAAAAATAAAACTGTTAGAGCAAATGACCACATTACATGAAATGAGTCTAGCTCAGGCATTTATGGAGCGTGAGGGTGGGAGAGAGGAAGCTGAATGGAGCAGTTACAAGACAGCATGCAGCATGCACGCAGATGCTGATCTACAAATGCACACACACTCACTTACTCAAAGTCATAGTCATTCATGCCACTGGGACTGAAAGCAGCAGAGGAGAGAAGACACCAGATTACTGATTAGATGCTACAACCTCAGCTAACACCTGAGCTCAATGCATCCCAATGGATGTGATGAACAGTTTTCTGCTCTCATTAGGCACAGAGTGAGTCTAGCCTTCCTATAATCACACCATATACAGCTGGCAGTCATGGAGTCATGCAGTCCATATTTCAAAGCAATAAGTAGGAAAGGCCAGTACACTCAAAGATAATAAAAAAAAACAGGCCATACACTATGTAAGTACTAAGCTAAATGCCTAACATGTGGTCCAGCACACTTTCGCTTAACTTCATTCAAGGTTAATTTGTTGCTGCAAAATTTAGAGAGAGCTGCTCATACAGACTACCGTGCATGTGAGACTTGTGGCGTACAATATAAATTCCTGGAACTCCACCAGTAAGGCCATCTAAGGCTAATTGTTTTTTCTACACAAATGCAGACAGAGTGGCACACATGACACAAAGACAGAAGTTATCGTGGTGGGTGGACCGACCTATGGCGGTTCTTGTTTTTTCGCTTCTTGTGGCCGCCAGCGGACGAGGAGAGGGCCTTCTGCGGCTTCACACTGTGGGCTGCTCCCTCGGACTCCTCCGGCTCCTCTGGGCTGGGCTCATTCTCCTGGTTCTGGGAGTCTGGAGACCCGTCACTCTCTGAACCACTGCCTGGCTCTCCTACAACCACCACACATAGAACAGTATGTGTATTGCTGTGACATTACAAAGAGGGTTTTCTGTTTCCACAGTTTGGTTTTGGTATTACAAGGACAGCATGCAATGAAAGGATTTTATGTATATGACGTGTAAGTAGTTCATCAAGGTAGTACTTACGTTTCTCTACAAGCTGGTCTTGAACTCCCCCCATTGCACTGACAGCCTGTGTACACACACACACACACACACACACACACACAGTTGTTTAAGTGGCCACAGTGACTGACAGCCACAAATCAGATGGCAAAACACAGTGTAACTTACAGCGACAGATGTGACTGAGGATTTGCTAAACAGGCGCTCTGCTTCTTTGAATTTGCGGTTCCGTCTGTCATTTTTGCTGTTTGTGTTTCTGTGAGGCAGAGTATGAAAAGCAAACAGTTAAGGTTACGGCAACAACTAAGATCCATTTAGATTTTCACTCACTTAAATTAATTTACTTTTGGTTGGTGAGATAGCGGTCCCATCCTCGGATTATATTCCCATACATCTGCGTATCTTCCAAATAGCTCCCTTCAAATGCATAGATCTGCCTCTCCAGGTTTGCCAATGTTTCCTAGAAGAACAGGGGAAAAATGTAACTTGGCCTTATCAAAGACTATCCCGTTTTCAAGACAGTACAGTTAAATCCCAGCCTACTACTATGCCATTTAATATCTGTAAAACGTATACCTAAAGTGTTCTGTATGCCTTCTAAGAGATATGAATGACAATATAGACCTATTTCATTTCATAAAACGGCACGCCCCCAATTCACCCATAATACCTGCCATAGGGTCTAGTGCTGCCTGCCTTGGGCAAGGCCTTAAGTTACCTGGCTCCATCCTAAACAAAGCATACGTAACTTAGTAAAATGATAAGTCAACCTCATTTCTTAACGTTACTTAAATAACACAGCAGGTGAAATCACAATACAGCTGGGGAGTTAGCCAACTTAGCTAACGTAAACTAGACGTTAGATTGTAAACTAAAGCCCGACCAAATATCTTGCCTTGCGTTCAGTGTTCTGGCTTACATATCAATTCTTAATAGTTCATAAATAGGCAGTGTAATTACGCCTTGTGGGCAATACAACCCGAAACCCAGCAAGACAGAAAAGTAATTGGCTAGCATAGTTAGCTAACGCTAACTGAGCTACAGACGCTTTTGTTATTGTTGACCAGAAAATACGGGTCTAGGTATTTTACCGCAAGCTCCTGTTTTCTCTTCAACAATTCTGTCAGTTCTTTGCGTGTATCTGGAATCTGCGGAGGGGTAGCTTTCGCATGCATTGCCATAATTTAGCAATTTGGGATATAAAAAGAATTTGTAAACAACCGGAAGACCAGACCATGCGCCCGTGCGTGCTACGTCAATGTTGCGTAAGCGTGCTTACATTAAAACTGGACGTACGTTAGCCGCCTAGTGGTAAATATATGCAGAACAACCTTTGAGAACAACACGACAGTAAAGTACATATTTAATGTCTTGTATTATTATTTTTTCTGGACATTGGAGGAACTAACAGGCCTAAATAATTGCACTGTATTACGTTTGAATCACAACCATACACAATAGAACAGTAAAACACTGTAGAAGCATGCATTGTTATGAACACAAAAAATAAACATTTCCCTTCTTCTCAAAGTTGAATTTTGCTTAAGCAATAGAGATATACTTTTTATAAGTTATGTCTGATGTAAGCTCGTCTGCTACTTATACAGTAGGCTACGGCTGCTTTGCCAAGTCTGCTTTTTGCTTTTGAGGAGATGTGGCCGAGTGCTTCATCGCCATGGTAACTGTAAACAGGTAGTGAGGGTGAAGTAAACTAACTGATACAATGTGTTAATGTTTTCCGCTTCTTTTGTTACTTTGAAAACTTTATTTAATTTTAGATAGGTCATCTCCAGTTTACCGTCATGATACCCCCAGCCGACTCGTTAGTGAAATATGACAACCCACTTTTGGTGAGCAAGAATACAGAAAAGAAGTCTCCAAAGGTAAACTTCCTTTTAGTCTCTCAGTTTTGGCTAACGTTAGCTAACCAGAATATTTGTAGCAGCACCCCTTGTTTTATTTTATCCGCTTGTAAACTGTTTCAGCTAACCACCAACTATGTTTTAGTTGCCTTGATTAAACAAGTTGCAAAGCACAGCTAAGGTGACAGTCTTTTTATTTATTTTTTTTTTTTTTTTAAGAAATGGCCTTTCAGTAAACAAAAGGCCTGCTTTTTAGTTCCGCCTGCATAGGCCTATGGCAAAACAACAACAACAACAACAAAAACATACCTCTGCAGCTATTTATCCGGCTGCAGGAAAAATATTAGTCTAACTTACTCTCACCTCTACAAATCTTTGCTAATCACATATAGGCCAGTATTCAAACTGCATAAATTAAACGTTTAAACATTTTATATTGAAATCATTGAATTCAGGCTCGTCCCCTGAAAGTCAGTCCTCAGCAACAGGTCGTCACAGGTCCAGTTCCTCCTCCACCTAAACCAAAGACCCCAACAGCTGATGCCACTAAGCAACAAACAGAAGAAATTCTTAATTCCATCCTTCCACCCAGGTAAAGATAACATTAGGCCTAATCAGTCTTTCCTGCCCTGTCACTTTGCTTTAAAAAAAAAAAATGCAGACTGGACTAGATATAGTATCCTTCAAGCATTGTATGTGCTTTAGGTGCTTACTGTAGTGAAATCAGCATACCTATAATAAGAAACAAGTTTACTCTCAAGCAGATCTGAGTGGGGGCGAGATCCATTCCAGTGTGTCACCTAACTGGAGAAGATCTAAAAGCACTAGCATGCCTGGGCTCCAGCATAGACTGTTTAATCCCATGTGTGCACACATCCGTGCCCTCTCTGTGTGTCCATGTGGGTTGTGTCTTGCAGGGAATGGATGGAAAACAACCAGCTGTGGGTGCAACAGGTGGCCAGCACGCCCTGCACACGCATGGATGTGGTGCACCTGCAGGAACAGCTGGACATGAAGCTGCAGCAGAGGCAGGCCAGGGAGACAGGCATCTGTCCTGTTCGCAGAGAGCTCTACACGCAGTGCTTTGGTAGGGGGCCAAACCTGCACATCAGGCTGTGATGTCAATTGTTGTTCTTTCAAGTCAGTTTATTTGGGAGTGGAAGCATGTATGAATGTGAGAGATAGCTTATAAAAGATATGTAAACTAATGTCTGCTATACTTGCAAAACAATTGAGGACTCCCACGTTACTAGAGATTTTGATTCATGATGAAATCTAAATCCACATAACTGAAGTAAGTGCATGCATGTGTTTCATAAATGTTATCTGTTGAGTTTGTCCCTATCTGTTTTTCTGTAGATGAACTCATCAGGCAGGTCACAATAAACTGCTCTGAGAGGGGGCTGCTACTGTTGCGGGTTCGAGATGAGATCCGCATGACCATTGCTGCTTACCAGACACTGTACGAGAGCAGCGTGGCTTTCGGCATGAGGAAAGCTCTGCAGGCTGAGCAGGACAAGTCTGACACGGAGAAGAAGGTAGGCGTGGGTCAGCCCAAGTCTGAGGCAATCTAGTGTTTGGGAAGATAAAGGAATACACCTAATAGTGTATAGACATACCCTGGAAATCCAGAGTTCTCGCGAGAGCACAATGGAATTGATTGACCAATGATGCACGTTACTTTTACCCCAACATTCCGGGGAACCAGCTACAGTAAACTGATAAAGACAGCGCTGCAACGTTGGAGGACAGTACACATTGGTCGTAGTGTTATCTGATTGCGTGCAGTGAGATTTTGAAATGCATGCTTGTTGCTTGGGCCATTACATTGTTCTTGGCCAGTGGCCGGTTACACAAAGCCCCTTAAGTTAAGTGTTTCCCTTAAAATCTGATTTAAGGGTCCCTTAAAATAAAAACGGTTGCACAAACACCCTTAAGTTTTCTCCTTAAGATTTCCTTAACATTTTAAGGGTTAGTCCTTATCTTGTAAGAATTCCTTAAAACTGTTGCACAAACAACCTTTGTAGTCCAACTAAGGGGAAAAACCTAAGGGACATCTGACTATACCTTAACCATATTATTAACTGAATTTATGCTGATAAATAAAGTATATTATTTATATATTATATATTATCTCTGTGAAATAGGCCTAGCTTTTATCAGAAACATGCCGTATTGTTATTGTGTAGGCTAGTTTACGTAGGCTAACGTTAACAATTCATGTGGATGTCTTGTTAGCCTATGAACTTCGGTTCGGTTCGCTAGGTAAAACGTTGGTGCACTGATGACAGTCAGGATCATCTCTAACTTGCCAACTAGTATTGTTCAGTTCATGTATATAACATGCTTTACTTGCTACCTGGATAATTTCCGCAAATATTATTATGGTAAGATGAATGATAAGATCATTAAGCTTTACTGTGTTCGGTGGGTTAACGGCATCGTGGCAAAGGCAACAATCTCCGTGGAAACGATAGAATTTGTGCCGGAAAATCCCTTTCAATGCAGTAAATCGCTTAACGTTTCTCCTTAACTAAGGAAACATTTTAAGGTATTCTGTGCAACACCCTTAAGTAAATCCCTTACCTAAGGAGAAATTAAGCCTTAAGGGTCATACTTAAGGGAAAAAACTTAAGGTGCTTTGTGCAACCGGCCACAGACCCTTAATCTTTCTAGATTATCAGGGTCTGGATCAGTGTTGCCAACTATTTCAAATGGAAAGTAGCTAAAGCCAGCTCCAAAAGTCGCTAAATGTCGCTAGATGACGTCACACACTAATTTACATATCAATTACGTCACCAGGTCGTGACCACGCCCCAAAAAAAAAAAAAAAAAAAAAACGGTGATGGCCCTTTAATTCCCCTTTACACTTGTTTGCTTTCCTCCTAGACCTACTGAAATAGACAACTTTAAGAGCCTAATTTAAATATATTTAATTTAATATACTTGTGGTAATTGATACACTTTACACTTCTGTACATCTTGTCATAGTATACACCAGAATGAGCATTAAGTGGCTGAAAAGCAGTCATTTCCAACCTATTTCCAACTGCTGCATTTGCTTTGCACAGCTCTCAAAAAGTCTCCAAGAACGGCAGAAAAAATAGCTAGATTTGTCGCTAGTCGCTTTTTACAAAAAAAGTCGCTTGGGGGGTCTGAAATCTCACTAAATATGGCAACAAAGTCGCTAAGTTGGCAACACTGGTCTGGATTTTCCAGGCTAGTATAGACACCTAGTTGTTGCGAAATCAATACAAGTTTGACGGTGGGATCAGATCAACATTGGTCTGAGGCAATGATTCTCAAACGGTCTGGTGTGCCATGGAATTTTGAGAAACACAATGCGGTTTTATACAGATTCATGAAATAAGGCTAGAGGGCTATTTTGAAATGCATCAATGTCAAAGCTTCTTTTAAGATTAAAATGGTTTTGGGTAGTCATTTAAAGTAGTGGTTGTTATAAAGTAGCCTAATAAGACTACAGATTTGTTAGAGCTCAGTCAACATGTGAGCATGAATCGCTGTATTCTCAACTCATGATCACTCCGTATAGAAAAATAATAATGTGTATGATACTTCACAATATGTAACTATAAATCACAGTGCCTTGGCGCTTTGGTTTGACCTTTGATGTGCCTTAGCCCCAAAAAGGTTGAGACCTTGAGAATTGTTGACCTGCTCCATAGATCGCAGGCCTGGAGATGGAAAAGCGAGACCTGGAGAGGCAGGTGAACGAGCAGAAGGCCAAATGTGAGGCCATCGAGAAGAGAGAGGCGGAGCGGCGGCAGGTAGAGGAGAAGAAGCACACAGAGGAGCTCCAGTTCCTCAAGCGCACCAACCAGCAACTCAAGGTAGGCTGGCGTCAATGCTGGGACCAGCTAGTCTCTCACTCTCAACAAAAGGTGGATTTGCACTTCTGAAGCTCCCCATGGAGCAGATGCACTCACTGACTCACTCAGCTGATGGGGTACTGCATACCATAGCAAAAATATTTAATAAGACAGCAACATTTTACGGCAATTTGTTTTTCTTTTGTAATGTTCTGATGAAAATACTACAATGTCATGGACATACCAATTATCATAATTCCTTATTCCTTTAGTAATTAGTAAAGAATGGCATCAATTGAATTGGTTCAATTCCAGGGTAACTGCCATTACTGACAAAATGTATAGCTTGCACAAAAACTAAGTCTCTTTTGGCAAAACAGTTTAGTAAATGAATAAATATCTAGTCTTTGCTTTCAAGAGATTGTGGGGCATGTAGTTTCTGTCTTTACTTTTTAGGGGGCAGCCGTGGCCTACTGGTTAGCGCTTCGGATTTGTAACCGGAGGGTTGCCGGTTCGAACCCCGACCAGTAGGCACGGCTGAAGTGCCCTTGAGCAAGGCACCTAACCCCTCACTGCTCCCCGAGCGCCATTGTTGTTGCAGGCAGTTCACTGCGCCGGGATTAGTGTGTGCTTCACCTCACTGTGTGTTCACTGTGTGCTGAGTGTGTTTCACTAATTCACGGATTGGGATAAATGCAGAGACCAAGTTTCCCCTCACGGGATCAAAAGAGTATATATACTTATACATCCAGTCTACCAGTGAATGATTTTGGTAATATACCGTAGCTCCTCTGTATTAAATTCATCACTTTGACCAAACACTTGTTTACAACTGTAAATAATGGCAATGCAATCTCAGGAAATGCAACTGCAATTGTTAAAAAATAAAATGCATTTGCAAAAAGGAGTTGTGTAATCCAGTTGTCAGTATCAACAAGTGAATAATTTCCCTAGGTCCAGCTGAATAAATAATACGTTTTATTTTTACCCCTCCATTAGGGGTACACTATATGAAGGCAATAATATTTTATTTGCAAATGCTTTTCGTATCTTTACAGACCCAGTTGGAAGGAATCATCGCTCCAAAGAAATAATAATCCTGTGTTGGACATTGAAGTTGCTGTTTGATGAAGCCCTGCACATAACTGTTCTTTCAATGGATATCCATGAAAATATACACTTCCAAAGCCAAAATCTTTCTTTTGCAGTAAAGAACATTGAATAAAAAAAGTCAGTTGCCTCTGTGCTTCTTTATTAACAGATGCAGAGACAAGCCACTCCAGTGTACAAGCCACTGACAGATCATTGGTTGACATGCAGCAGAATGGCTGCATTTTAGATAAGAACATTCTGACGTTCTATACAGAACAATGTTGGTTTTAAGACAGCAGCAAGTATTAGCAGGCCATCACTTTCACCAAGGATGGTGAGTAAATGAAGGTGATCAAAAAAGCATTTTTTTGCCTATTCCAATGACAGACACATCAGACTCTTAAATACACCAATAAAATTCCCACCTCCAGCCATACACTTGCACAAAATGTCCATTGAAAGATGCAGATTTGAGGAGCCCAAGTGCTTATCGCTTGGATCGCTTGGCTTTTTTGCCCTCTGTGGGTATTTGTTTGTTCTTGTTCTTGTTCTTGACGTTGTGCGTATCATAATATCGCACGCCGACCTTTTTCGTCTTCTGGGAGCGGTCGATCCTTCGCTTCTGCAGAGACAGACAGTGGGGAGAGAGACAGAATTACGGAGAGATAAGACAAATGCAAGCGATTCGACTTGAGAAACAGCAGGAAGCACATCTTGGAGGCCATCATCCATCTGTGGTGTCAACCCAGACAGATGAGGCATGCGGGAAGAACTCGCCAAGTCGTACCTCTTTAGACGTGAGCTTCTTTCGTCTCCTCTCTGGCTCTTCATCATCCTCAGCCTTCCTCTTTCTGCCCACCAGCGTCATGCCTGCGTAAGAGACGGTGAAGAGAATACGTTTAGGAATCAGATAAATTCACAAGTCATCATTACCATGTATGGACCCAAAACATCAGCAATATCACAACCCAGTGACGCACTGCAGGCATCCATGCTACATACAAAAGCTATACCAAGAGGACCACTTATAAAGTTGAAAAATTAAAAAAAAAAAAAAAATCCTTGGATCCTTTACACAGGTCGGATGAAGTTAACTCTGTAATGCCTCTTTAGTAAGTGTTCATGTCGGTCACCACATTAATCATTATAAAATCTGAATTGGCTTGAGTATGTCAATACAATTGTAAGAGAAAGTGAGTCCAGAAGCCTGTCTTTCATCCCTGAAGTTTACAGTTGTCCTCATTTAGCCACAAATAGTATGAGCAAACTCCTTGGTGGAGAAAATAAATAGTTTGCATATAAAAAGAATGCACATATTTCATATTCATGATTTTCATATGGTCCCCTGCCACAGGTGTATAACATCAATACACCTGTGGCAAGGGACCTGATGAAACCCATGAATAAAGGGTAATAATGACATATGTCGTCAATTGTAATTTAGATAAATCACTTTTTGATTGCTGTTCTTTTTTTCTATAATGGTGTATGCTTTCCAAGAGAAATGGATACAACTATGGGGAAGGTCAAATACAAGCAACTTGCACAAGGCCAATGGAGGCCAATGGATTTCTTATTGTTTTTGTCTATCTTTGGTCAAAGCATTTTCTCAAACTTCACATATCAAGCAAGTAAGCTTGCAGTCAAAGCACAAAGCACCAATTTCAGCATGCTGAAGAGATAAAAAAAAAAAGGTGTTCTCAGATTAGGTGGTTACCTTTTGTGCGTTTAGATTTATCAGCTGCTGTCTGCTTTGCCTTCATGTCTGCAAACACTTTCTCTGAAAGACCTTTTGGGATCCTTTAAAAGGAACAGAAGGAGAACAACATTACTCACAATTTCAGCTACCCGTTACCAAAGGTTTGGGGGGTCAGTGTTTCGGACCAGTCCTTGGCCAAGCCCTGATGTGAAATTTCACAACAACAAACAAGTACAATGACGTAAAAGACAGCAGCATGAATCAAGCAGATGTGCCAGAGGCAAATCGGGAAGACAAGCCAGATTCTGCCAAAGGCCAGCAATCTGGAGAGGGGCACAAGTTCACCCCTTCAGCGGCCCCCCTTCACCGACTCACTCACTCAAGAACTCCTGGCGAACAGTGCTGCATATCAAAGGGGTGAGAGACAAATAAAATGGAACACTGACCGGATAGCCGAGAAGTGCTTGGACTTTGCCCGGTCCAGGAAATGCTTTAACTTGGCAATCTTCTCATCCAGCTCCTTGTTCACCTCGCGTGCACCCTTGGTCTTTGAGCCCCCGGCTTTCTCCGTTGGTTTCTCTTCATCCTCCTTCTCTCCTTCCTTGTCCTCACCATTGTCTCCTTCCTCGCTACCCTCCCCATCCTCCTCGTCATCGTCCCCACCCTCACTGCCGGACAGGTCGGCAAGGTCAGGCATCTCGACAGGCACAAGGTCCTCCTCTGTGAACTCGGGTGCCACGTTGATCTTGCCGAAGTTCTGCCGGATGCTGGACAGCATCTTGCCGACCTGCTCTTGCCTGTGTTTGTGCTGCTCCTGGGCCTCTTGGTCAGAGGATGACACTGCGGCCTGGGCCTCCATCTCCCCCTCACACACAGCCTGCTCGGCTTCTTCAGCAGGGCCTGCCAAGGGCATGGGATGCGCCTGGGATTGAAACCAATATGTAACCAGTGAAAAGGCCAACCAAAACTTGCTCAATATCCCTTCACAAACAGTCACAATATTATTCCAAAACATAATTCCTTTACACAAAATGGTGTCAATGTGACCCATCAATTTCTTAAAAGCATACAAATGCAACTGAGTATGGAATCCTTGCATTTTACCAGAGGGTGGCAGAGCAGAGTAGTACATTTGCAATTTTTTACATTGTGGCTGAAGTCCAAGGCCCTTTGTCCTGTTTGCTCACCTCGTCGTCTGTGTCCATGCCAGGGGGCTTCACAAAGAAGGGAATGCGCCCCCGCTGCCAGTCATTCAGCACCATCTTGGACACGGTGGGAAGGTCAGGCTCACCACCCTGCAGCAATCAAAGACGTACACACATACACAGAGGCTGAATTTAAAACACATTTTCATAACTCAACGGAAGCCTCAAAGATTGTGATCTAAACTCAGTCATTAACCAAAACAACTTGTTCCCTTTCAGATAAACCAGATCCGATCTAATGAGTTGGCCTCAAAGAGTCATCCCCAGCTCCGGATGAAGACCCAATGTGGTCATCCTCTGCTGAGCAGCACTTTCCCCCAGTGTTGGGTGTCTGGCGCAACGTTCATTTGTTGGTATCTGGGTGTATGGCTCTGATTAAGCGGGCCTGCTGGTTCCTGAGGGTCGAGGAGGGAGTTGTGCAGCTGCTCCTGCTGCTGCTGCTAGCGGAGATGGCCAAGGCAGGCCCCAGCCGACCCGGCCAGGAAGTGCACGAAGGGTTCATGTGCACGACTGACTCACTCTACCAGCTCCTGCTGGCACAACCCAGCTCGTTTCCACCCAGCAGGGCCGGACGTGACTCATGAGGCCTGTTTACTTGTAAAGTTAGATAAACAAACACACACATACACACACGCGCACACACACACACACACACTCAACATATGTAGGTAATACATGTTTTGTGTTGCGCTTCTGGAGGCCAGACCTTAAGGAGTTTTCCCGTGCGGAATGCGAGCTTTTCCAGGAAATCCTCGGCGGATGTCCAAGACGGAATTCGGTAGGTCTTCTGGATGTACTCAGCCTTGGCCCTCTCCAGAACTGCGCCAATGTGGTCTTCTGGGTTGCGGATCTTCTCAACTTGAACCTGGCCGAGGAAAATTCACGGATGAGAGATCCACTTCAATGGGGAACGTGAATGAATGAATGATACACACGTTTGATAGTGACCGATCAGGGGAGAGAGAGAGAGAGAAAGAAAGAAAGAAAGAAAGAAAGAAAGAAAGAAAGAGAGCTGGGATCATGTCTTACCACCCCTTTGAGAACAATGTCGGACTCGCTGTCCTCTGAGGGATACACAACACCTGGACAGTCGATGAGGAAAATGCGTCTCATTAGGGTAATGTACTGCCAAACCTGGAAGGGTGAGAAGGGAGACACACATGGAATACATGCTACCAAGCAAACTATTCTACCATTCAACACGGGCATCACTGCCAACAGTGTTCAGGAGATGTTTAGATAAAGGGCAAAACATCTAAGGAGACATTTTGTTAGAGGGAAAAACATATTAAAGGATCCCCAAGAGTGGAGGATGGCTGTTTTCAATCTGGATTTTAGAAAAAGAGCCATCATGAGCCCTTCAGTACCTCCTCCTCTCATCTCCTTCTGGAAAACCATTACTCACTGCCTGTTTGTACAACCAGAGGAAACGACTGACAGGGTAAGGGGGAGAGGGTCATTTTGACACAAACGCACACATACATGTGTTTAGGGCCAACAAGGCCTGCTGGAGGTACAGCTACAGGAGGTTCGCATTCTCCACCAAAACGTGTCAAAGCTGTCCAATATGGCTTGGCCACGCATGACTCCAGACTGGGAAAATGAATGAATTATATACTACCATTCCGAATTTTGGGAATGAGGGCTCAGTGTCATAATCGACATAGTGATGGGTCATAAATGGAGAAAACATCATTGATTGAATGTTAAAAATAACTATAATAAATTGAATGAGACATGGCCTTGTGACAGAGACAAAATATATAAAAAAATAAATAAAAAAAAAAAAAAATACATGTTGCTGCCCCACAAGCACAAGTGTCCTCAAGAAACCTGAAGTTTGGAACAAAATAAGCTCCTTTAAATGCATGTTGGGGAAGGAGAAGCCAAAGCTATTATAATGAACCACAAAGAGTGATTCTCACGAAAAATGCCAGACAAATAAATTACCTCTGTCAAAAGGGGGCAGAGGGTGGGGATGGGGGAAGAGTGCTGACCAATTACAAGCCATTTACTTGAAGAACACTTGAACACACCCCAATGAGTAAGAAGTACAAGGCGTTCGGAATTTGCATTATGGGTGAAACGAAGGACGAGGTGAGAAAGCAGCTTTAGAAGGCCTTACCTTAGTCTCGCCAGCGAGAGGCGCCACGTTGCACACTTTTTTGGAGCGCAGGGTGTTGATGATGGAGCTCTTTCCAACGTTAGGGTAACCAATGAAGCCGACGCTAATCTGCTTTTTGTCTGTGTGGAGCTGCAATAGCAAGGACAAGAAATGAGAAACAAATGGGACAGTAAAAGACAAAATTCAGAATGTAAATATGAAAGGAAAACGAAGTTAAAATAAAAATGAAGATGACCGTTACAAAAGGGTGCAGTTCTTCTACGTTCTGCTTTCTTAAAAAATAGCAAATGTTCAAGAGTAATGGCAAACCATCACACTGGTAACAAAGGATTCAAAAAACAGTACGTCACTTCGGTCATTGTGCAACACTTTAAAATGACTCGGACACCGCATTATCTTCTAGCAGGCTCTCCAAGTTCGACATGAGACATAACATTAGTTCTGGTGGTTTAGTCAATATTTTTAAAGCAGAAAATAGGGGTTTGTTTCGTGGAACACCCTTCAAAGTTATTATGACTAAAGATTTACAACTACGCCATAATAACTGTGGTATTCTCGGCCTTGCTCAGCTAAAAGGGGTATATCAGTAGTATAACCATCAACTGAATTTATTTGCTCAGGCATGCACGATCTTTTTAGGGCTTCCAAGTCCAGCTTGTTTATGGCCCAGACCCTATAAATAGGGGCTGACCGACCGATCACAGATGTGTAGTCCAGGGGCAATGGCTGGGGAGGAGAGGTGATGCTGGGGCATTTGGGGGATAACGGGGCTGTGCTACATGGCTCACCGTCCATTCACCTCTCACCCGGGACTCAAGCATGACAAAATAACTGTGTGTGTGTGTGTGTGTGTGTTGGTACAAGTGCGTGCTTGATCACTCACTTCTTCACACATTTGTCCAACTCTTGGAAACACACACCATGACAGGCGGCGATGGGGGAAACACAGATGAGGAATCACGAAAAACAGGGGGAATAAAAGAAAAAAAAGGATAAAAAAAAAGGGTGTTGCTGAAGTTTGTGTCTAGCGTGAAGGGGCCAGAGGAGCGTACCTTGCCAAACTGGCGGAGGAGTTGGATGAGGGAGCCCTTGCCAAAGGAGTTGGTGAGGCTGGCGTGGAAGGCCAGCGTGGGGTAGTCATGGGACAGCAAGGCCACCCAGCGTTTCTGAAGCACAAAAACACACACACAAAATATGAGCACATATATCAACCTTTTACAAAAACATAGCCAAGCCCTACTCACAGAACAGCAGACACAAAATCACAGTTGGCACATACATCACTGATTCTCTCTCCATCTTTTATTTGTTTCTCTCTCTCTGGCTTTCACTCACAAACACACACTCATCCCTTCACTACAACTTATTCTCATGGACAAAGATAGACAAATCAAACACACAAAACATGGACACGCTTGGAAACTCATTTAATAAGCTAGTTATGACTATGTCCATTAAGTCCACACTGTGATGACACTAACCTTATTCATCTCTATGAGCGCGCGCGCACGCGCACACACACACACACACACACACGGCAAAGATAAATACTCCTAGTGGTAAACGAACCAACGAACCAGAACTGGCAAGGCCGCACCAGGGGAAAAACCTGACAAAAGATTTCCATTTAAACATGTTGTATGCACACAAAGCAAGCATTAACACAGCGCACAAAGGTACCTGGCACGGGACTCCCAAACAAAACGAGACAAAACAAGAAATATGCAAGCTTTGGTGTGGTGATCTCACGCCCATAAACAAATCTTGTGGAACAGGCAATTAGCTTCCTGTTTGGTGACCCCTTGTTTTGTTTTTCTGCACATACACACATGCGCACGTGGAAACAAAAGTGGTGCGGTTGAGATATACACACGTAAACCAAAACAGAAACAAGAGGCAAGGGCCTTCAGGCAGAGAAGCAGAGAAAAAGTTAATTTATTCTCCATCACCACGCTGGGGAAGCATGTACCACAGGCTCTGCTTACCGTGACCCAGGTGGGAATGAGGTCGCACTTGTTGAGCACAAAGATGAGGTGCTTCCAGGGCTTCTCCTTCTTCAGATAGGTCTCGATGTTCTTAGAGCGCGTGCCGATGGGGTCACGAGCATCCAGAACCTGAATGATGACATCCGAGGAATCGATCACCTGAGGTGGGGAACCGATGGAGGTTTAGAGGTCATCCTGAGAAGGTATTATTTGATAATTTGACAAACCTGTTCGCTTCGTCTTTCACAACAGGATGAGAGAAATTGTCATATAGGTGCGGAGTTCTATAGGGTTCAAGTTGTCTTGAACGCAGCGACACGCCACTCTTGCTAACTTTTGCTGAATGCTAAGTCTAGAGGATTGCTGGGCAACACAGAGCATAGACGGCTTTGGAATTACGTCAAAATGGTTGTTTCTTCAATTTCTGTTAATTTTGTCTGTCATTTGTTTCTTCTTCACATTTCAAAACTAAAAAACTCCACATAACCCCCTTTAAAGCAAGCAGAGTTTGGTTACCTTATAAAGTTCACCCCAAATCCTTTTGGACTGGCCCTTCTTGAAGATCTCCTCACGAGCTTCGTTCCTGGAAGCACCAGCAAGTACTGATTAATGACCAGAGATAAAAGACAGTGACAAGAGATACGCAGAAGAGAAACCCATCTAATTCCTCTTCTCTTTGTTTTGAGGAACAGAATCCATGGTAACAATGAATCTTTCAAAGCACAGTCTCTGAGAGCTGACTTTAATCTGCACTGTTCCATGAATACCAGGGTGATTCTCCAACTATGGTACTTTTTGGACCTGGACATTTTCAGAAAATGAAACATTTTTAATTAAAATATGACTGGCATAATTTGTTTCCCCAGTATGCCTAGATACCTGCCCTGAGGTTGGCTGTGCTGATTTTTATGGAATAATACGTATTTTTTGACATTCATCTAGACATCGCAAAAGCAATGGTCATTTCCACAACCGAAAAAAAAAAACAAGCCAACCTGTCTTTATCATTACCATGGAGACAGATGTGGAAAAGATGGTCGTGGAAATGACATTTTCCCACTTTCCCTCTAATATCTCATGTTTGACTAGCCTGTTAGTGTTAGTTTTAGAGTTAGCATTAAATAATCTCAAATTACACCTAATGAAATTGTAAAAATCCAGAATTTTTCCCCATCGGAATGAATTAGGAGCGGTTCAGAAATGACGTACAATAAACATACTCTCAGTATTTCTCATATTTACCTTGATATATCTCCTATGTGTTAACCTCTGCTGGGATCATTCTTTCATTCAGCCATGTGGATCCCTCTGGAGTGTCAGTTGCTATGGTTACCGAGTATACAAATCTAGATTACAGAGCCTGGGATTGCATTTTATGCAGAGGTGTGGAAATGACGGAGAACCCAAGGGACAAGTGTTTTAACATTTTTAAAATATGCCAAATTGAAAAGAAATATAAAAGCAAATAGTAGATTTGAATGAATTGGGTTATAATGCATACTTTGTGTTTGAATTTAAAATTATATCAGTATTAGATTTTAAATGGGATAAGGTCGAAGACCCAAAGTCTGGCCTAGGGACAGAGGCAAAATAGTAAAAAACGCATCTAAAATGTCTTCTATTTTATAAAAAACAACATAATTGAACAATGATTTTTTTTATATATATAGGTTCCCCTAAATATGTAGTAAGTGTGAAAAAAAAATAAAAAAGTGGAAATGTTTTTTATTTTTTTTTAACATATGTCAAGGACAGAAAAAGTACCATAGTTGGAGAATCACCCACCAGTAATGGCAAGAAAACCATGAAAATAAGTTATGGCATCACATCTGCAAAAGACTTTCCCTGGGAATTATGGAATGTATACCCATCAGCTAGTGTGTGCTTATATCTGAAATAAGCTGCACTGCTGAATCCCTGCTGAATGTTTACCTGATGCCACTGTCCTCTGTGACCAGATCCCGGTCCTTGTCGGCACTGTAGCTTTCTGCAGAAGCCTGGGCCTGTTCCAAAAGGTCTTGCACATCCCCCACCACTAAGCTAGGCCTTTTACGCTGAGCCTTGGGTCCGAATGTGGTTTCAAACGTCTCTGTGTCCAGGATATGAACCTTGGAGTTCTGTTGAGTGAAGACACAGAGAAGGTGAGAGGGATAACAGTGAGTGGATGACTTAATTGCTGTAACCCTTCTGGTTGGTTGAAATTATAGCTGCAGATTGTAACATGCTCAGCTAATCTGCTTCGGTCACATCTCTGGCTTGGTTCTCCAGAGCCAGACCAGCACTGAAGAACCAAGCTAACTTGGACAGCAAACCAGTGTGGTGGAGCCAGACCAGAGGTGCGTTCAAAAAACAGTGGCGAACATTCATGGTGAATGTCTTCTCTGAATTTGAACAATTTGGTGTAAACATTCCATTGTAACAGTAACACTTGTCCAGCTCCACTCCATGTTTGCAGAGAACTACCTTTTCAAACTGTTTGTAAGTGTTTTACTTCCGCCAAGAACTCAAGGCAAACAGAAAACTGTTTGCAGAAAACTGTTTTGAAAACTTCGCCTAATGTTTGCAAATTTGAATGCACCTCAGTTCAGTAAAGCTCAATCTGCAATGCAGTGGCATAGCAGACAAAAAAGCTCTGGATGCACACCGACTGGATTTGCACTCGCCTGCTTTGCATTACGGACAAGCGAAGTTCAAAATTGACACTTTCTTACCACAGTCTCATTTGTGGTGAGAGACTGCTATTTGCAGTAGTGAATAAATACATAAATAATTAAATCTGTCAAAAAATCATTAGGAGCCACTTGAAGGGCTGGCTGTGGGATCCGGATAAGACGTGGGACCTCAGATGGGCATTGGATGGTGTGTTGATGTTCCGTTTCATGTGGAATGCAGTTCCAACTTGAGGCCAAATTGAAGCTCTTGAGCAGCTGTTCAGCACAATCAAAGCTACAAGCAAGTCAAGAAACTATACTACGCATTCCCCATCTTGGTGTACATTTTGTTGGAGATACAGACAGTTGTGAACACTCTGAACATGTATATTTCAATTAAGCAAACAAAAATTTATCTCGATGACAACTCCTTATGGATGCATGCGTGCGTGTTGTGAGAAACCTGGAGAAGACAGTGTGTGTGTGAGAAACCTCGAGAAGACAGTCAGACCCCAAACAGTCAATGCAATGTTATTTGGCAATCCCGGTTTGATTTCAGTTAAGATTCATGTTGCAACAAACAAAAGAAGCAAAATAGCCTAACATTTACCAGATCTTGTCAAAGTGCATCAATTTCAAGTCTTGAGGCAGAAACTGTGACCATCTGCTCTGGAATTCTGGAGTTTATATTCTTAAAACCAGTGGACACCCTTTTGACATCCACCCAGGGATGTGTGTCCTCGCCAGTCTCTCCCCTGCTGATGTCTGGCGTAATAAGAGGCTAATTAGGACCATTAGCACAATCTTGGGTTGACCGCCGCTAATCTGAAGCTCTCCTCACTCAGCGCAATACTCCATTTGTCTTGATTCTAGCACCTGGCAACAGAGCAGATGCTCATTGATACACACCAAGCCAGCAGCAGAGAGAATCTTCGTTCAAAACCGGCGGTGACTGGAAGAGGTGAAACTTGAGACCATGCCAGAGAGGGATCAAAAGACCAAAATATGAAACAAAACGGGGGGAAAAAAAGGATGTGGAGGAGAGGCCATTCATAATGAGTTTAAAGTCTGCAAGTTTGAGGCGTGTGTGTGGACTTGTTAAGCAGAAGTGCCCTAAGGATCAATAAGATTGTCTGAACTTAATCACAATAAGCTAGAGTGGCAATGTTACGTACTTCATGGGCACATTAGTAAGGGATGATGGACGACACGGTGGTCTGTTCACAGAAATTAATGCACAGTCGAGGTTGTAAAACGGCCCCGACACAAAGCGTCGTAAGTGCAGTCATTACTATGAACAGACCACCGTGGAGTCCATTATCCCGCTTATTCCACTGTTGCCACTTGCGTTGTGTTCATTTCCTGATACAATTTAAACGTTTTAAATCGCTAAAACTGTCTTGTTTGTAGAACTAATTTATTACGACACATATCAACTAATTTCTCAACTTGCAGAACAAACTGCCGTTACTAGTTCTAAATGGATGGTTGCGAAGGCCAAAGGCCAGTCGTTAGTTCTACCTCTTCCGTTGTCAAGCAGGCGTATCCCAAGATTCTGATTAACTTCACCTTTGAAACATCTCTATTTTACTTAGCCTGCTGTCATCCATCTAGCTAAAAGCCACCTCTGTCATATGCTACAATGTTGCCATGTTCTGAACGTCTGCATTTTACAGCTCAGATGCAACGTGACAGTTCATTTAAACTTCACGAGTTCGGCGAATTAATATAATATAATAATAAGTGTGATACGGCCAAAAAAATGGATCTACTTCATAGGTGTGCAAATTACATACGGTTAATGGTCGTTCCAAATTACGTAGGACAATGGGAAATTCAACCAAGCAGTGGAATAAGATATTATATATGGGCCGTAGCTTATTCTCAGAATAATTTCATTATTTACCTCTGTCCTAGGTCATCAAAAGATGTACTATACACCGATTTAAGCTCCGTCAAGCCTATCCAGATATGCAATCATTTGATATATTTCTTGATTCATATTAGTGTACTTTTGTAAGTAAAATAATTCTTATTACATTTCAGGTATCTGATAGAGAAATGTATGAGAGTGAGGCTACCAGTACCTTTATATAATGGGGGCGGTGGTAGTGTAGTGGTTAAGGAGCTGGGCTAGTGTGCAGTAGCTTGAAAGTTGTCGGTTCAATTCCCGGCTTCCACCGTTGTGACCTTGAGCAAGGCACTTAACCCCAAGTTGCTCCGGGGACAATGTGATCCCTTGTAATATAGCTGACATATGTAAGTCACTTTGGTCAAGAAGTGTCTGCTAAATGTAATGTAATAATGTAATATAAACTGTTTCATAAAAGGAGAATGTCTGGGATCAGGGGATATCTGATCCATGATGGTGGGCCATTCTATGATTAGTAAAGAATACTAATGTATTCTTTTTTTGAGAAAAAAAAGATTTCTAAACAATACACAGATAAGAACCTGAATCATTGGAATTATTGTGTTATCTAAGCAATAACGTCACTGTGAGTATCTCAAACAAGACAATAAGGGTATGGAGATGGATGTGGAAATGGGAATTGTAGTGAGATTATTCCTACTATTTCAAAAGCAGATGACTCAAACATTTTTGTTGCATAAACAAGCAACTAATGTTTATTTTGAAGAGTACGCAAAATCTAATAAATCAAGAGGAAAGAATGACAAGTCTGACACAAGCTGCTTCCAGTGGGTACAGAGTCAAAGGGCAATTTTACAGAGACACATAGACACAGGTCAAACAGCGCATATTTCATAAAAGACGCTATATCTCCATTTCTAGAGGGGAAAAAAAAAAAACAGATTTTGATGAAGCCACTGTTTAGCTTGGAATTTCTCAGGAACAGAGGCATGTAGAAGTAAACGGTTCTACGGCTACGGAGAGCTTAAAGCAACACCAAAGAACTTTTCCTCTGTCGCACACACTATTTGTTTATCCAGCACCAGCTTTGCAAATAACAATGTCCACAGACAATGTAGAATATGTTGCATGATTTTATGAAAGTATGATGTATTGCGACATCAGATGCAAGTCAAATTTGTAGTTTCTCGTGTCTCATTCCATCAAACTACAGATCCGCTACCAGATCCGGCAAACTTACATAGTGCGGTTATAGCCGATAGAGGGCCGCAAAGCGAATGCAGAAGTGTCGTTCACCCTATTCTCACCTATAAAGTCTCACCTTTCAAACAAGCAATAGTATGTGTCCATAGTTATAACATAGACTATGCTGTGGCTCTACAAAAATCAACAATGATCTAGATACCTGGCACTCTGGGCCAAAGCTTCCAAAAACAGCTCGGCATTCAAAGTGTAGTTTTCACATCAATCAGGCACAACTGAAGAAAACACACTATGAGAGTGCGGACCTAGTAGCCCAAGCACAAAAGCCCCTCTCAACTGTAGCGAAAGTGAAACTAAACCATGAAATCGCCCATCAACTGGATCCACTCAAAAATGCAATGGGGTCTTCCTTGCAGGGCTCAAAATTAACTTTTTTTCTCAGTGTCCCGCAGCTGTCCTGAATTCTACTTGCCACTGTCCCAGACTTAAACACCAGTGTCCCAAATTCAAGTTCTTGTTTTTTCCCATTCTACATAATAAACAGCATAATAATCAGTAACTTGCATCACTTAATTAACTCATTCTGGTCCACCATGTCAGTTCTGAACAATTTGTTAAACACCATTTTATTAACATTAATCATATGCTGATTGCGCTTTGGCTCTTTTTTGAAGTTGCAATAGACGTTCTCATTGTCCGTCGTTTTGACGGACAGGGTTGTAAAACATTCCGTCAATAATCCATTTTCACGTGTCTTTAATTTCAATGTCAGTTTGGTGTGATGTCATGGCCACAGATCTCAGTGAAAACAATATGTAGCGTGGGAAATTACCACGAAGCTGTCAGATAGGCTACTCTCCTGCTGCACTCTCACCCTCTCGTGCACACTCAAATGCGTTCCCAATTAAATGAAGTAGCAAAACGTAGTTGGATCTGCTGAAACTATGTATCTCGATGTAACAAGCTTGACATTGTAAATGTTCTCTAAGAAGAGTGTAAAGCAGTTTGCAGTAGCCTAAAGTTAACCACAACGTCGTCTATTGCTGGAAAAAATAGCGAGCGGCCTATGATAACCTAATTAAAATGCTCGGCAGGCCGGATTAAAGTGTGTGGCGGGCCGGACCTATGATAAACTAATAAATGCTTGGCGGGCAGCAGTTTGGACTAGGGGTGGGCGATATGGACAAAAAATAATATCTCGATATTTTTTGTGATTTTGACGATAACGATAATTAGTCGATATCCTTTAAAAAATTGTTTTTGTTAAAGTCTGAGTTACTTTACAGCTCATTATTTATGAATAGCATCATTACAATAATAACCAATAACCTAACCTGTGACTTTTTAATTGTCACTCATTTCCAATTCTGCCCCCACTTGTGTGTGTGGCAATGACATGGTCTAGCCAGCTACATTAGAGAAGATGAATAGGCCTAACAGTTTCCCAAGAGAAAGTCTGAAGCTGAAGTTCCTTTCAAACCTTTACATAGGATTCACTGTAAAACTAAGAGCAGACCAACAGAGTAGCCTACATCTCAGTTATTTCCTTCTATGTTTTGTTTTAGAGCAATCAATGAGGCTAGCATTCCAAGTTACAGAATACAAACTAATCGTTAGCTTATGGCTAATGTATATGAGAAATCCCATAGAGATGCTAACGGTTAGCATAATCGGTAAACATAGATATTTAGAAGCCAAACTTCAGTCCATTTACAAAAAGAGTTACATGAGAATAGTTATTTGTTTACAACTGACTATTAAAATACTCAAAGGCTAATGTTTTCTCTCCATATAATACCGTGTAGGGAAAAACGTGACTGTCTCATCAATGCTACTTGAACAGAAGTAGCTGCTTAAAATCCCAAGTAGGCTACTCTCGCTGCACAAAATAAACATTAGGCTGAGTGGGACAACGTTGTGACCCACTAGTGATCACGTGACACTTGCTCTGCTGCATAGCCTACCTCCTGGGAATGTATGAGTCTTCAGTGCGTGATTTCGAGTGGTTTTTCCCAATAAGTAATTTAAATACTCAATAATGTCAATTTGCACACTTTGTTAAAACAACAATCACGATATTATCGCAGACGATATATATCGCCCACCCCTAGTTTGGACACCCCTGGCCTTAGAACTGCCACAGCGAAATGTCAAATGCTAACTAAACAAAGTATTCATTGTTATAGGCTACCTTGCAACACTATCGTTTTGTCAAATCGCAGTTGCAGCAGGCTATTTAGCTCAGCATGGTGACGTTTGTCTGTCACTGACATAAAACACGCAGCGTTTTAGTCAGAGAGGATTGTCATCTTGTTTTTTTTTGAACACCAGTGTAACCTTAAGCCTACACTATCAGTCAAAAATGTTCACAATGTCATGAAAACAAATGCCATTTACCTGCCTGCTAGTTAGGTAAGTTAACCTAGGAATATCGGAAAGTGACCCATTAGGCCTACCGCCCGTGCCCTATTTTTGTTTAATATTCATTTAACCAATACGGTGGATTCCTGAAACGCAAGCACCCCATTTGGGTATCTTACTATATTTGTACCAAAAATAACATTGTAGCCTACAGTGATTTGAAGAGCAGTAAACAGTGTTGTAAGGCTGCGTGTACAAAACCGCTTCTTTACAGATCAGCTGGCTAACGCTGCTTTTGACAGCTGCCCATTACGCCAGATCAAATTTTGTATAATTTTATTCAGACGAGAAAGATACGTTTAGATTCCCATGTGAACAGTTTAGGGAAAAAGTACCTATTTTGAAATTTGCTTTGCCATTTTTTCTACTGTCCCAGAGTTGTCCCAGACATCATTCTATTGTGTCCCGGAAGCATTTTTTATGGTCCCCGGGACGTCGTTAATTTTGAGCCCTGCTTCCTTGGTCCATGCAACACATTTCCACCAAGTCTCATGAAAATGGGGTCTAAAGTTTTAGCAAAACAAACAGACTGACAGACAAACCAAACCAAAAACAACCTCCTTGGGGGAAATAATAACCAATCAAACCATTAATGAGTTGATTCATTAAGGGGGGGGTGAAATCAGTCGAGAGAAAACAACCGATCATCTTCAGGGCTCTACAGTGCGCCCATTTCACTCGCACATGTGAGTAAAAATGATGCCGTGCGAGTGCAAAAAAATATTTAGGCGCACTGGTGCGAATGACTTCTAACCATGTCAATATTTGTCTACAAAATACACCGCAACATCGAGAAACATTACTGGTGCAAACCATAGAATCACGCTATTAATGCAGCATAAAAACTACACCTCCCATCAACGTTAGCAGTTTCGTTGCGTGACTCGCTAGTAGTCACTTCTATCAAATCCAAGAGCCGCAGAAAAAGCGGAAAGTTAGACTAGCCAGCCAAGATGCAAAGATTGAAGAAATTAGTTTTTCTATCCACCGAATTCATTGGATATAGGAGGAACAGGATGAGATTCTGAGAATGCAGTGAGAGAAGGAAAGGTTGACGTATTGGCTGCAATATGCAAAATATAGCTGTAGCGGCACAAAAGTAGCCTCCCGTAATACTCCCATTTTATTCAAAGGTAGAACGCTACTGACAACTCCAGGCTTCCACGCATGCTTGTTTGTTTACACCGAATACAAGCTGAAGTGCAAAACGAAAGTAGGTCTAACGTTTGCCCACTGCCCCCATCAATGCAGATATTTAAAATAAAAACTAAAAGTATAAAACATATATCCTTGATTAGCCTATGTTGGGTTTTGTGGAAGAGAAAATGGACTGTTTTAGTAGTAGCATTAGGCAGTATGCAGTCAGATAGGTCACCATGGGCATATTTGGATTATATAGATGGATTCACAAATAAATAAATTAGCCTACATTTGGCAGGATACTTGATATACAGGCTAAATGAAAATATGGCAATGTAGGCTATTATATTATTTTACATTAACAAAATGCAGGGAAATAGAACAGACTGAAAATAAAGTAGGCACTGATCTTTAAAATCCTTCCTGTAGCCTAAATGTTGTCAGTCATTCTTAATATTCGCAATTGGTGCAGTGGCATGTTTAACTGTTAGCTGCAGTATAATGTTAGATTATGTGTAAGTTAAGTACAGAACTGACTGTGCGCCCAAATTTTGTCTGTGCTCCTAAATTTTTTAACTTGGGCGCACAAGTGCTCCTGAAAAAAAAATGTTAGTGTAGAGCCCTGATCTTCCAGAGGTCTCATTTTTGTATGGAACTGTTTAACATGGGGTGGGGGTATGGGGGACTTGGAACAGGGATCAACAACACGTTTGGCGAGTGCAAGATCTCAGCCGCTCTGAGGTTTTTGGTGTTTTGCTGTTGTGTACATGGCAGACACAATGGCTTTCTGATCATTGCTGCGCTGTCTAATCCAAAAAGACAAAAACGGTCTTTGCGGCCAGTTCATCTCCCCCCCAAAAAAAACCTGCCGAGCCCTTCACATCAGCAAAGAAGGCCAATAGAATTCCTGTCCTCAACCCTGACCCGTTTTCTTAATTTGTGAACCTGAAAACAATCATCTGCACCCTATTGCACACATAATGATGTACTGAGTAAAGTATCAGTGTGTTGTGAGTGTGAGTGAGTGTGAGTGTGTGTGTACTGACGTGGGCTTTGACGCGGTCGTGCAGAAGGGACATGGGCAGTTTGCTCTGTCTCATCACCACCCTGTAAGGGTCTTTCACCACTGCACCCATCTCATCCTGGAACTTCTGCAGGGAGGACTGCTTGATTACTCGGGTGTTGGCTGAAGGGAGGGGAGAGAGAGAGAGAGATACTGTTTAGCCAGCTAGTATTGAAGAGGACCACCACAGAGGAGTGATTTAAAGTTGAGAATTGACATGTGTAAATTATTTACACATGTGCAAGTCTTATCAGTGTACCCTTGTGCTCAGCTGAAAAATGGTAACTATTATTATATGTTGAATGTGAAATCCAATGCTCTGGCAATGATTACTGGAACAATTTGACACAAAGTTCATCATTACATAAACATTTGCATGCTGTTTTGTACACCCCAGTACCTACTGTCACTGGATAAGTGGAAACACCCACAGAAAAAGCCATAATGTTTGTTAGGACGGTGGGAATAACTGGAGTTTCACCTAACCCTCTAGTGTCAGATATAAATGTATCAAGTTACGATAAGATGTTTAATTGTCAAGAGACTAACGGCATCTAGAAGCAACTTTGTCCCATAACCCAGGCATCTTCACCCATTCAAATAAGAGACATGTCTAATCTGAATGAACTTGAAACACACCATATTTACTAAATACTGTATACTGGCAAAGATGCTGATGAGCTGGGATTTGAGACCATGCCAGAGAAGGATCAAAGGACCAAAATAAGAAACAAAACTGAAAAAAAAATGTGGGGAAGAGGCCACTGAAAATGAATTTGAAGTATTTGCAAGATTGAGGCGTGTGTGTAGACTTGTTACTCAGAATTGCCCTTCTTGGGATGAATAAGATTGTCTGAACTGAATCACAACAAGCTTGAGTGGCAATGTTACGCTCTTCATGTAAATTACATAGAATAATGATTTTTAAAAATCCACTTAGGCAAGACTTCCGTGTTTGGTTGTATATGGAAGGGTCTACTGTTTGCCTCAATATTTTTCAGTGTGCATAAAGTAATAATCTACTAACTGTGAAAATGTCACACTATTTTGCTTTCTTTTAAAGAAAAAACCAAATTGCTCCTTTCGTTTCATAAACAAACTAGCCTAACTAAAAGTCACATGACTTTACCGTTCGCATAGTTTGTTTATTAGCCTGGTTAGCGTTGACACTTGACACTTACAGTCAGCTCTTCATGTGAAAGCATAATACAAGTTACCCTAACATAAAGGTGATCACCACACAGTTAACACCACTTTCCATCATTACAAAATCATTTTAAGCGTTAGGTTTTGGCCCTATTTGTATGTGTATCTAAAGGCTGGTAAGAAATGCAGGGAGATGTTTTTTATCTCGTTTGAGTGATTGGTAGACCTACATCTGGGTGATGGAGTCGTATGTGCATTAGCATGTTCAATGTATTTCCAATGTATCTTAAAGAGACCTGACTTGTGCGTCACCACTAGGGGTGTCACGATTCTCCAAATCCTCGATTCGATGGAATTTTCGATTTTAAAGTCACGATTCGATTCAATCTTTTTTTCAACATTACTATTAATGCATTCCTTATATGTTATTTACTCTTTTTGGCCTTTTCCTTTTCTGTTTCGGGGGGCTTTTATTTTGAAAGCGCTTTTCTGCGAGGTTGTAATGTAAACAGAACTGCGAGGTTGTAATGTAAACAGAACCAACATTAGGCTAAAACAGAGACGTGAACATAGTGAAATGAAACAACACATAATTATAATTTGATCGTTTCAGCACACTTCGAAGAGACCCAAGGTTAGTGTTCATGGATACTTATCAATGTGCATTTTAAGCCTTAAAGTAACTTTGGACCGTAACTAGATCATCTTTTCACTTGCTAAGTTGAGTAGGGTAAGTTAGTTTTAATTGACGTGAATGAACGAGTACTTCCACACTGGTGATTTTAAAGTAGCAAGAGGGGCTTTGATTTCGGTAGGTTGATGTGTATATTAACTGGCTGCAGCCTAAAATTAGAGGAGTGTTGATGCTGCAGTTCAGCACATGCGTTTGTGCGTCTTGGCATACATGCTGGATGTGACATTGGGGGTGTGGCTGCATCGTCGATTCTACTTTTAAATTCGAAGTTCGAGATTGAGATGTCATTTCGAACGACACCCTTAGTCACCACCACTCGCCATACCCATCCTTAGTGCTGCTGCTGACTGAATCACTCGACCGTCGACCTGACAAAAAACTGTAACCTACGTAGGCAGACCTCGGCTACCTATGCGCCAATGAGAGCTTCATAGAGCTAAAGCGGGACTACAGATTAGGGGTCCCTAATGAACTCGCGTATCGAACAGTAGTTCCGCATTGCTTTAATTAATTTGCGCGCAAGTTTTATTTATTTTTATACCGTATATGCTCCGCGTAAATCCATGCACCGAACCGTGACGCCCGTATTCGTTTCAGTTCAATACGAATACAGGTACCGTAACACCCCTAGTGTAAAGTAAAGCTATTTTGCAGGCCGGTGTCATGGAATGAGTCCTTAGCAATGAGTCCCAGGCAACGACTAGTCTGCTTGGATTGTCCTAAGGATTTTTATTCAGTCATTCGAATATTATTGGGGTAAGTCAGTGGTTCTCAAAGTGTGGGGCGGGCCCCACTAGTGGGGAATGGAGACATGACAGGTCGGGTGCAAGTTATAATGTAAACAGAATTGACGGATGAAAACCAGACAGATTTCCGGTTTAAGGAATAAGGGGAATACTCTGCTCGTCACGCACACGTTTTAGTAAAGCAAGCTTTATTAGTGGAATCCTGGTCTTGCCTAACCAGTGTCATGTGCAAGCAGATTCCTTCTGCAGAGATCAAAATACCAACACGCTGTTTGATTTTGTGCTCCTTGCTCTTAGGTATAATGCAGTTTCAGGTATTTTTGGCAACTGTAGAGCTCCCCATAAAGTGACGATATATTTATATTTTACTCTGCAGTTAGCTTCAAATACGCCATTTATCTCTAACTCACTCTTCCTCCTATGCAGTGGGAAACTGATCAGTATTTATACCAGATATGAGTCTCTATACTACAGTCATGGTGACCCTCAATATTTACATCAGTCTACATTCTTTTGTAGCCTTATTCAATCAAATGTTTAAAAAGTGCATTGTTTGAAATACAACTAGATGTACCGCATAGCGCCGCTCAGTCCTGTACATCCGTTCCGCGAACATAAATCACACTAATTTTGTATCCTCACACAGTTTGTATCCATCTTCTACTCCATCCCCCACTCTTGAAACTTTTGTGTATGCTTGTTTGGCATGCCTGTGTGTGTGGGCCGCACAGCAAGTAGCCTACTGGCGCTGCGAAGGTGAATAGATTAAATAGATTAATTGTATCACTAGCCAAAAAAATTGTAGCATTGTTATAAAACCTTTAAAATCTCTAAACAATCACAAGTAGGGCAGTTTATCACAGTTCATCCTTTGCAACTGGACTGATGAAAGGTCATTTCCATGCAGTTTTCAACAGCCATCAAGAAGAGAGGTCATGCCATGGGTTTTTGTGAACGTTTCTTCTTCTACATATGCAAGATTCTAGTCATCTTTAGTTCATTTGATATTCAACTTTATTGTCAATGCACAAATTAAATACCAATAGTCTAAAACGAAATGCAGTTTTACATCTAACCAGTGGTACAAATAACTGACATGTCCAAAAGGGCCTTCATGAAATGCTTCGCTACACTGTTCACATTTTAAAGCAACACCAAAGAACTTTTCCTCTGTCGCACGCACGCTATTTGTTTATCCAGCAACGGCTTTGCAAATAACGATGTCCATAGACAAGGTAGAATATGTTGCATGATTTTATGAAAGTACGATGTATTGCGACATCATGCAAGTCAAATTTGTAGTTTCTTATGTCTCATTCCATCGAAACTACAAACACGCTACCCGATCTGGCAAACTTACATAGTGTGGTTACAGCCGATGGAGGGCCGCGAAGCGAATGCAGAAGTGCCGTTCACCCTGTTACGAGTTGATGAACCACGGAAACAATTTTGGAAACATTATTTTAAGGTACAAAAAACTCTTTGGTGTTGCTATAACGGGCTAAGTTGAGAGCTGCATCCGTTATTGTTTGTGGGAAAAATACTGATTTCCACATTGCAACTACTGAATCCATGGTCAGTGGCCACCAGCAATGTCCTTGGACCACTGGTTGAAAACATCTGACTTACAGTATCAAGCGGACTTAAGCTGCCACCTCTTGGAGAAAAGTTCACAGAAAGTGAATCACAGAAAGCGCGAATGAAGCGGCCACTTCTAAATGGGACCCACTGTACAGTTGCTGAAGGTCTGTGGCTAAAGCAGCCATAATGAAAGTGTTATCATTGTTTGGATACTTCACACACACGCTTTTTAATCGCATAGACTACAACTACCAAGCTGGAATCAAAGCACACCGATTCACCTCTCACACCCTAAACACGCACTTCAAACAAACAAACAAACAAACAAGCGTCTCAGTCTCACGCATAGCCATAGGCAAAACTGTATCAGACGTAACGTTGGTAAATCATCCATCACACAGAATGATTTTTGTAGCACGTGCAACAGGTACAGCCCTGCCCTGGATACATCTCTCAAAGTGCGCTCTAAAACATTTGGTTTAAATGGAGATGTAGATCATCACTAGCCTAGAAATCTAGACGCGCCCCTAGCGGCTAGGGCTAGTCTAGCAACTCTCCGTTGGCTTGTGAGCTCCAGAAATCGAAACTTAATCAGGACATTGAAATCGTGTATAGAGTCGTTTGGTGGGCTTAACATAATGATTGATGGCAGAGTTGCAACGGTTTGGCTTGAATTCCCTGCTACTTGAAAACAAATATCCTATTAAGGCCCCATTACGCGTGCAGAGGGATTTTGAAAGACAACTGATTATCCCGCCCCTCGGACTGAGCACTGCGAACGGTGAGTGCCCAGACCCTACATTTTAATGTGGGTCTGGCTCGCCAGGCTAGATCACGGGTGCGTTAATAAATCTACATTGTGACGAGTTGACACAAATGATTCACTTTGACGAATTTATGTAGTCTAGTCAATTACGTCGTCTCAGCCCTAGTTACTTTACTTTGAGCCATGTTCTTCCTTAACGTTACTTGAAACACCTTTGAAAATAGAGGATTGAAGTAGCAGCGTTCTGGAATGAAAGTTAGTTTCAGTTTTTTTTTGAGACTTTTTGTGATCTTAATGCAACGCTTTACAAAGCACTGAGAGGGCCACCAAGGACTGTAAGCAGAAAAACCTATTTAGCAAGCAGAAATGTCCCAGCCTGTTTAGGATGCTTTATAGACAGGTTATCTTTCAGGTAGGCCTATATTTTCCATTAGAAAACCATCATCCAGCATTTATGGTTTTCTGGCCTTGCTAACGGTAGGCCTAACATTATTTTACCTAGGTCGTAGGCAGATTTATTTCGGCTTCAAGAAGAAATGGGAATTACATTTCATGTGAAAATCATCCTACCCTTATTAGACGTTCTCTGCGGTAAACTACAGTGTTGTTGTCCTTGTAGGAAGCGTCTATTGTCTTTCCTTTCCAACCCACTTTAGATTAACTTCCAACAAAATTACTCACTGCAACGATGCGCCATCTGGTGGACAAACGACTACGTAACGTCAATACTGGAAATGCAGCCAAATGATGACTATTTGGTTTTCCTTTAATCCTACTGAATTTGTAATTATGTATCGGCCGTTCTAATTGCCGATACCGATAGTATGTGCGTGCCTGTGTGTGTGTGCGTGTGTATATGTGTGCACCACCATCTTAATTTAATACGAAACTTGGCATAGCCCCAGAGAATGTCAGGTTAATCATACACATCAATTTGGTGCAATTCTGAACATCTTAACTGAAGAGGGGGGCGATTAAAGGGACACCAGGCAACGTTTTCGTGTTAATTAATCATCTTCGTAAGTCGGTATATGGTTAAATGACTCATTACAGGGCGAATGAAGGGGAATAAATAAATAAATAAATAAAATACAAAAACGTTGACAATCCCTATATGACCGCTTCGCTAGCTTCACTAGTGGCAGTCATAATAAATATGCCTGAATCTTTTATTTTATTATTGGTTTACAAAGTTATATGAAGCAAAGACTTCTGGGAATTTCAAAACCGAATGCGTCTACTTTCTTCAGCACGGGGAATTGTGTGCCGATCTAGCATGCCTTGACCCTCGGAATTTGCCCCTTATAAAAACAAATAAACTGCCCCCAAATGCACTTTGAAACATAAGTGAATGTTTAAATTTAGTGAAGAATCTAGAGTCGGAATTGACACACCTCGCTACGCACTGGGACAGCTTGAAAAAGTCTCCTCTAAACATGTACACAGTCAGAGCGTCGGACTTTGATAATGCCGCAGAGATAGAGGAAGATAGAGAAATAACCCTGGTGAGCAAGACATGTGCTACCTGCAAGAATTGTGCTCTCTGTTGCCATTTCCTTCTCCAACAGTTAAACATCTTTACCTGTGCCTACAACAATATATGGTTAGCATATAAATTCCTACTAACACAGTCATGTACTAAAGTGGCATGCGAACAGTTTTTCCACTCTTAAATTCATCAAGAATCGCCTAAGGACACGATTGTCACAGGATAATTTGGAGGCCTTTATGCTGATGGCGACAGAGAAAGAGGTCGTAATGAACTTGGATGCTGATGACGTGATACAGTGTTGCGGAGAAGAGCAAGCTCCTTCGCACCTTGTTAACTACATGACGTTAATTAACACACGTTTGTGGAGCGGCTGCTCTGATGATCTATTCTAGGCCATTCTTTTTTCATTTTCATATTGCATTCATTTTTTTGGGGTTGTGCATTGATATATCCATGTTCTTGGTTCAGTCTTTATGTATATTAGAGTTCATGACTAATGGGGCTACAAACGTGCGTGTTATTTCCGTGCATGTGAAGTTATATCTAGTGTTGCGTGCGTGTCCCCGTGTGGGCCGCTGGTTGGTGAAAATGCCAGGGCCGTTTTTTAATCCCAGTCCGTCACTGCACATGGGTTAGACAAAGGGGGAAGCCTGTGTGCTGGCATGGATACCTTTTCTTTCTGAGGAGAAAGCAGACTTCCGTACTCACCAAACCATTTGATGTTGGGCTCCACTCGAGCAACTGTGCCTGGATCCACAGTGGACTGGTACTGTAAGGGCCTGATCACCTTCCCTCTGCTGTTACTGTAGGGACAGTGCAAAGGACAGGAGTTGTACCAAACAACATAACTGATATCTGGTCTATTTCACCGTTCTAAGAAGAATTAACTAAGGGCCTGTGGAACATTCACTGTTTTGTGTATTCTGTTTTCATCAAAGCTACTGTGTGCAGCAGTATTTTATCAACAGTGAAAAATACTGCTTCCACTTCTTTGTTGACGAATCGAATGCAGACAAAACACAACTGACTGACATACTACTTACCATCGCTGTTTTTGCCTGTACATGTTCAGGCGTTTAATAGTGGCACGGTCCCTCATATTGTTTCCTCCGGACCCCTTGGCACGGTCTTGGGAGGAAGAGAAGATGATACAACTAACATTATTTACAAGATTCAACAATTGCAAAAGTACACTTCGGACAGGGCAGGTCACGTCAGACATCGACTGGCCAAAGCCAACCAAACGTTTTCCATATTCTGTGAAGTAATCGGGGTGTCTGTCAACTGTAACGTTACGTTTGTAAGATCCAAGTATTTGTAAGGGTCATACACATATGTTTTACGTTCGTTGACCAGGAATATTTAGGAAAGGTTGGTGTCAGTTAGCTTGTTAACATCATGTAGAAACTAGCATTAGCTGACTATTTACATGCGACATGCTAGTTGGCTAAATTCAGTAATCTTACCTGGATTGCTACTGGACGATGAAGGATTTATTGAACATTTCCCTTTAAACTGTGGTTTCACCATGTTGGCGAGGTATTTAGGACAATTAAAATAAGATAATTTTAGGTAGAAAACAATCGTTTACTCCGGGGGTCCCAATTCCTACTGATCCACGTGTAGCACCAGCGCACCCGGAAATACGTCACTTTACAAACTAGTTGTCCCTGACCAAAGGACGACCTGAGCCTACCTATGGAGCCTACACACTGCAATAAGTTGAGAAAATATTATGAAGTTGGAAAGGTTAATTGATTGTAAGCATAAATCGCTGGATTACTTTACATTTAATTCAATATCAGGTTAGACTTTTATTTATTTATTTATTTATTCAGCGCCCTTTTCTGGGCCTTGCCTACGCTAATTAAAGTATAAAAGTGTCATCGTTTAAAATGAATCATTTTATGAAAAAATCGCGGACCACAGCCCAGTAGGCCTAATGCCAATGAGCTAGTGTTCTATTGAGCCAGAAAAAAAGACACTCTCATGGATACACAATTAACCCGTTATTGTGTGTGAATAAATGTATGGGGAGAGATTTGTAAGTGATCTACACCGCTAGTTCCAGAAGAGGGCGTACTAGCATTGATGTTACCTAAGTTATTTGAAACGGTCTTTTTCTGGGTGTTCCAACCCAGAATCTATAGTAGTGATGGATGAGAGCCAACATTAGTCTGGTCTCTGAGGTCATTAGCTGTGCTCATTGCTAGAACTGCTCGTTATATCCAGACTGCATAAGGCTAGATGATCTCATAGAGTTAGAATGTTGGGTGAGCTGATATGATAAGATTTGATAGACTCACTGTGCAGGAATAAAACATAGTTCTGTGCCATGCACAGATATGCTCAGGGGCATTGCGTTATTCCATCTGTGTCAAAAAGGCAGGTTTCAAGCCACTGTTACCAAGAGCTGCTCAGCTTTGAAATCAATATTATCTTTGATTGATTTTAGCCATATACCTTGATTCATGCACAATCTAAACTGTTTCTCTGTCAGTTGGGCCATGAGTTATGGCCCATGGTTCTATTTACTCTTTCATTAATATCTTCTCTTTTCATTGCCCTTTTTTCAAGGTTCCCCACAAACAGAATTGATAGGCCTAGTGAAATAGTTGTTTTGAGTTATTGACAGAAAATAGCACAACTAGCATGCATTAAAATGACTAGGGCACTGGAACAGCAATCGTCACTTCACATCCCTTCCACACTGGTTAGTGGCGATCCTGCCCTGAATAAAACCCACCTCCCTTGCACACTGGTTAGTGGTGATTCTGCCCTAAAAATGACCTACAAATGAGGCAAAGGTTGGAAAAATACTCTCATAGAGCATTTATTACCTCTCCTTTAACTACTTTAACTGTACTATTTTATCCAATTTAAATAATGTCATCACATTATTTTTTAAGTTGGATAAAATAGTACTGAAAGCAGTAATCTTAAACCCGACAGATGCACTAGCTAACATGTGGGATAGCCTATAGCCACTAGCATCACTGTAAAATTCAGACTGCAAGGTGTGATGGCACAATCACCCAGTTCCTGAGAGTCTGTCTGTGCTCAACTTCAGTCTGCGGCAGCAACAGAAGATTCCAGAACGAGGAATGTCCTCTGCTCATTTTCATGGGGACAGGGTTGGGGCTGACAATATAAAAGTAAATAGTAGACATAAATAGATAATTCCTTAGGTCTCAGAAACTGCTACCACTCTTTCATAGAACAATTTATGTGTTAATACTTTTTTTATCAAATAATTAACAATTAAATAATTAAATTAAACTTTAATTTGTTTTTTTGTTGAGATACAAAATTATAATATTGTACTGAAACGTTTGAGACATTCTTTTGTGTTCATTGTTCTTCAGTGAATCTCAACATAATTTTTTCACCAGTCACCAGTTCATCCTATATATTATTCACCTGGCGGCCATTTGTAAACTAAAATGAGGCTGAGGGGTACGGAAACCAGGAAGTTCTTTAAATTCGAGTTCAGAGCGCATCTATCGCAAAAGACCTAAAAGTAGCATTGTACAAAATGAATGGATTCTGTTGTCAGTTGAACTTGTAATAAACAAATACATGAAAGAACATTAGGCTACGTTGGGGAAGCAAAGACATAAAAGGCATGTGTGGCATTTAGCCTTTGTTACTATTTTACCAGACAACTTGTGTCTAAGTGAAGCCATCCCGGAGGATTTAATTGTATAGGCCTATTGTTTGGAGGTGTTATTATCTTGTTCCAACCAGTCTTGTACTTGGCTTGAACTTGTGCACTGAATGACTTGAACTTGGACTCGACTCGTGCATTCAGACTCACAAATTGAGACGAGGACGTGACTTCTTTTTTTGTAATATGCCATTAGGCTGATAAATGAATAATTTAGATATCCTAAGGGGAGGACAGGAGTGTAGTTATTAGCACTATAGTGAGTTCAAACAGTAAAATGCATATGAAAGTTCATAGCCGCTGCCATTCGTACGCACCTAGCTGCGGCACCACAGTTATGTTTTTGAAGTTTAACAACATGATTGTATTTTTTTTTATGACTTGGACTTGAAACAGACTTGAACACTGGAGACTCGAACCCGGACACGAGGAATAATGACTTGACTACAACACTGGTTCCAACTATTAATCTGACTTACAGCTTCATTTGTGTTAGCTGGCTAATTCTGCCACCACAAAGCTTACCAGTCTGCTAACTTTACAGGCTGATATTAGTTAGCTAACGTTAACGGTATGCTAGTTAGTTATTAGGCTACTAATGTAACCTGCATTGTGTTGAACCGTGCTGCTCAGCCCTGCACACGCTCAGACTTGAACCCGCAAACGGCAGCACCTCAGATCTGGAGTTGAGCGTGCTATACATGGATTTCTATGCAACGTCACAAAAACATGTGTGCGCAACCAAGAGGCAGAAAGCACCATAGAACAGCATAGAGCAATGCAAAAGAGCAAAAGAATAAAATAAAAGAGAGAGTTTTTGTGCTGAAAACTGCACCAATTCGAAATCACGATGGTTAGAGAATGTTAAATATGTTCAATATTTAACATTCTGCACTCTTTCTACTACATCAATTTTGTGCCCTTACCAGTAAGAAACTTGAGATGAGTGTGAGGTCCAAGGTGCTTACCAGCAACAAGACCAAGCAGAAGGATTAGGACATCAGTATCTGGTGACCACACTCTAAAAACCTAACTTCACTCCATCCAGTCTCAGCTGAACACACCATTGCTTGATGAGCAATAAGTGTATCTGCCTCTTCAAAAGTTCCTTTAGAGACATTGTGAGTTTCATCTCCAAATGAATTTCAAACTCCCTTGATGTTGCTGCTCTCTTCTTGTGTGTTTTGCTTTTAAAGACTGGTCCAAGTAATAATAATTTTGTCTTCTTGTATCTTCTGTTTGTATCTTAGCAATGTGATTCTCAGCTTTGTGTCATTAGACAGAATTAAAACACAAATATCTTGTGTTGAAATAGTTATCTTTGACAAAAATTGGCAAGCAGCAATGAGGGGGCCAAATAAAGTTGTGACTGCTGATGATTTAGTTTTTCTTTAAGGAAAATCCAAAATGGCCAATTGTTTCTATTTAGTGGGGAAAATTTAACCTGACTCTCGCCAGATGAATTTCGTTCCGCCTAGCTTCACTCACATCCATCTGGGACCTCTTCCATTGAGAGTGATTTCAGCACGAGATTGTATGGTAGAGCCAATCAGGACGCAGGGCGGGAGTTTCATAGATGTGACACAGCGTAGAAGCGACTGTGAGACTGTTATCAGCGTCACGGGTTGGCTTCGATGTGAGTGGTTGAAGTAGCACGTCAATAGATGACGGACAAGTGGCTTATTCAATTATATGCAAGCATTTTTTGATTAGGCCCAGCCTTCTGAAGCAACACTACTCCAATGGATTGGTCCCAGATGGATGAGTGGAGCTAGGCGGAACGAAATTCATCTGGCGAGAGTCAGGTTAGGGAAAATTTGCAATGATCATCAATATGAGTATGAAGAGTATGACTAGCCATTGGAATGTTTTTGCTAGCCCTACGTCATCATGATATACTGTAACCCCTAAACGCAGGTTCGCAAATTATAGCGCCCTCAGTGGCCGAATTACACCAAATTTGTTGTGTACCCTTGGGAGGGGGTCAGTTGTCATGTGACCAAGTTTCGTTAACATACATCAAAGTGTTCCCAAAATATGAGCTCACTTACTGTTTGGTGACTTTGCCCCATTGGATTTGCCTTTATCACTGCAAAAAATGAGTCATAACAACTTCCTCTAAATTGACACCAAGATTGTGTGGTCAGTATCCTGGCCAAGGTGACAAAGGGGTCAGAAAATGTTCACCCTGTCATTTTTCAACAGTAGGACCCCAAATAAAACAAAAATATCAATTTTAGCAAAAAAATCCTACGGAAATACAATTCGGACCCCACTATAAGGGAATGCATGTCTTTGCCAAAAATGACAAAATGCGATGTTATATTAATAATGCAAATGAACGGCAAACTTTGAAATATAGTCTGAAATGAGATTTTATTATCATTGAGACAACAGGGGTATACAAAAAAATCCGATTGTAGCTTACAGCAGCCGACTATTTAGGTTAAGTTTATAGCGTTGTGGACGGCCACCAAGCATCTTCTGCCCCACAGCTGCGCGCGCATCTAGTTTTGTTGGTAAACGGGAAACCCGTGTATAATCGAGTTAAAAGCTCCGGCTGCTAGCTTTCTTGGCAGCACTACTCTAAAGCCGTCGGGAGGTAAGTTTACCAACATACATTTGCACAGCTATGGACCAGCTGTCTACCGTTACACTAAGGCACTTGTGCCTTCTGTTTTATCCACATTTATTTTCAAATAGGTCAAATAACTACAGAAATATAGAACCAAAAAACAGATAGGATAGGTGTTTTGTCACTGAGGATAACTCAGTGACAAAACACATTATGCACATGTTAAAGGTGCCCTGCCACACAAAACCGTTTTTACTTGTATTTTTTTAAACATGTTAGGTCCATATGTGTTTGTGCTATGTTGTGAATGTGAAAATGAACTGCTACCTCCTCTGTCAGCTCTAACCACTGAAAAGAAATAACCGGAGAAATTAGGCCAATTGCAAAAGCTCTTCAGATTGACATGGAATTGATGAGCTCATCACTATTCATGAGCTCGCCCAGTTGAGACCATGCCCACAAAATTTGTTTATCTCTGTTACAGTTTTCGTAGGCCTATGCAAGGATGGCTGAATGTCAACGGACTTGTGCGCAATGCACAAATAGAACTTAAACAATGCATTTTGCCCAAGAACCCAGACTTTAAGATCAAATGGCTTCAGTTTATTTTTTTGGAACAATGCCACAGGCTTTGCGAAAAGGTTGCTGATGAAGCCTGGAGCAGTAGGCTACCATCGCAGTCTACGACCAGTGTCTGTAAGTAAAACGTAATTGTCAACTCAAGGAAGTGCTATGTTATACAGGTTTAATGAACTCGCTAGCTTAGCAGGTTTTATTTATTCACATTTGGACAATGCTAGCACTCGCTTGCCAAGCTAAGTTCATGCCATGAAGCTAAAATTAGTTGATAACGCCTGTCATGTTATGGACGAAACCTACTAGCTGTTAGCCAATCAGAGTCAAGCAGCTTAGCTCAGCAAGTAATGAAATACGTGTGGCAGGGCATCTTTAAGCATCCACTGTTTCCCCAGTTCATACCTCTCCAGTATCAACTTTTCCACTTCGGTTCAACGGCTTGTAAAAAATGATCTGGCTTCCTTAATATGGTGGTAATGGATAATGTCACATGCCATTTTTTCCCCCAAGAAGTCGCAAATTCATGGAGGTTTCTCTCCTGATGTTTTGATCCATTGACGTCAAACCACTGGGTCTTTTGGCAAACCGCAGAAAATTGTCCTTGGTAGGTTTGTCTTCATTTGGATGAAGAGCATCTCTGCACGCAGCAGTGTGGAGCCATTGTTGGTAACGTTAACTCGAGTCTGGTCAGTGTACCCCTCAGCCTCATTTTTTTGTTTATTTATTTATTGATGTTTTACTGTTTTTTTTTTGTAGTTTATTTCTTTATACTTTCACAGTACCCCCGTCCTGAACCCCTCAGCCTCATTTTGGCCTCATTCTGGTTTCCGGGTTAATAAGGCAAATGTCATAGCCCACGTCACGCTTCCTGTCATCACAGTGATTGCTGTTCTCTAGCAGTGATCATGATTTGTTCTTGTGGTCTTAGTTGATTTATGTCATAAAGCAAGGAATTGCACAACACAAAAAATTGCAGTAAACAAGGCAATGCAAACCTAGAGACATCTGCTGACGTGATATCTGCTGATGACTTGACAGTTGGAGCTCATTTTTAACACAGAAATGCAATGTTGTGGTATTCTCTGACGTATTTACTGCTTCTCTCAGTATCAAAGTTCAGACTCCATCTTACCTTGTGTGAATATACTGATCTCAACAGTGGCTCTTAGCTGGCTCTCAAGACATGCATGTGGCAAGGTAGAAGACTTTTTAGTGGTGAGGGGAAGGAAAGGGGCAAGAGCAGGATTGAGTTTCTGTCTTTTGTTCTTCCCTTTCATGTGGTGCCAGCCTCTTAGACACCAACCAGCATTGTCTACATTTACAGTGAGATTACAGTTTAATTTATCCAGAGAGACGGAAAGTTAACTAACTTCAGGGACAGTTCCCCTGGACCAACAGGGTTAACTGCCCTGCTCAGGGGCAAAATTGACACAATTGACCAATGAACTGATATGGTCTGGTCTCAAGAGGTTTTTTCCCCTTTGCCACTTCAATGCTCACACTGCCTCTATTGCATTGTATTAATACTATTTAAAAGAGACTCATTTGTAATATGTAATTCCTCCTGAAACCGAGGTGTTGTGTTAAAGCTGCTTAACTGAACATTAGGGTAGTGGTGTCGGACATCAACAGAGGGTCTACTTTTCTCCACCAAGCTCTCTCGTTCAATAATACTGCTTATTTTATGACATAGATATGTGAAAATGTTCACTTCTCGTATACACATGCACTGTTCTTTCAGACACCAGAAATATAGTCATTGTGTTTCTTGTACGTATAACATAGACTTTCCAGTAATCAAAATTCCCGTCTTGGTGTTGCTGGAAGAGTGACATCACAATTCTGCATCCCAAACCATGAAAGCTTTTCATTAATTACACTTGAGAAAAACACATGATATAGACCCTGTAATTATGCCATAACATGCAATGTAACACAGTTGCATACTCAATTCTAGTCAGAATATGAGTCTGATACTGCTCCATTGGGACATAATTATGGGGCGTGTTTCAACCGATACAGGGGGGAATGCCTCTGCACTCAATTGGACAGACCTAACCAATCAGAGCAATGAACTAGCTTACCGTGAGGTGTAGGAAGAAAACACACAAACCATCCTTCTTCTCCACAAATGCCTTGTTTTCTGGTCTTTTGTAAAAGTTAGTGCCGTCAATAACTCCTAGCCTACAACACTCATTAGCGAAATCTAAGAGATACGTAGTAGGGTAGGCTATTAGGAAAAAACGGATAGCCTATATCCTCTGTTTTTAAAAATAATTCTGTTGAACACTGATATGCTACAAACATGTTAAACAGCTGGGAAAGGCTGTCGCAAATCCCTCGAACAGGTGGTCAATCAGAGATTTCAAACGAATGAGGGAACATGTCGCAATGCAACAGCGCTGTTTTCCCTCGATGAAAGTGAAATCACAAGTTTTCCCACATCTCGACTTTGGCCAAAGTTTTCAGAAATAATTGTTTTCAGTGATAAAACCTCATTAAATAAAATGCATTTTCCATATGGGGTCTTAAAAGCCATGTATCCTTCTAGCCACAGCGTTTTTGTTTCAAACATAAGCCTAATCTAAGCGTGCTCATGACGTGATAGACCAAGCGCTGTTGCTCACCTGTCCATCATCGTAAAGCCCGATTTGATTGGTCCGCCTGATCTAGGGCGAGCATACTTGCTCCACAATGGAGCAATGCCAGACCGAACTTCCCGACCTCAAATGTTGTGGGCGGGACTAAGTTCGGAATGGCACCCAGGCTAACAGTTGCATGTAATTAACACTGTTCTTTTATAAACCCATCACTTAACCCAGTCCAAACTCTAACATTTATTATATCAATGTCCTGTGCTTGTGTACTTGGCAGTAGAGGTACACATCACACATGACTTCCTTTCACTAGATATTAATAGTTCCTGATGGAAAATGATGCCTTCATGATGACTGTAAACTCGGAGGACACAACTGTAAAAATCCTGACCTCCACAAAAAGTGTGTTCATTGGATCAGCTCGGAAAACAAATATGGATCCCGGCCAGTAACATGATTGCTTTTTTGTGTTGTCTATACAGGAAACACATAAATAAGTTGTTGGAACTACTTATGGTTGAGCAAAAAAGAGAATATCTTAGGTGAATGTTTCTGTTGGTAGTTTTAATTTAGTGATGAATTACCTTGCCTTTTTGTATTGACAGGGAAGTTTGCCGCTTGTTGTGTTGTTCCAAGGGAGGCCGCCATGGCTGGAGAACATGATTGTGACGTCAATTCAGGTGCTTCGGTGGGGACAAGAGTTCAGAATTTCCGAATATCCGGTCGGCATGAAGGCGGCATGACTCATGGACACCTAATATTATTGTATGAACTCTTATTGGGCCTATGGCAGGAAAAGGCCCCTATTAGATACAAGACCTCATTATCCTATCTAAAATCTAATTACAAATCTGCTGACTGTTGCTACCCCATCTCTCTCCCTGAGCCATCAGTCTCATCTGAAAGGGAACTGGCAAGGATGGGTTACTGAACAGGCCCAAGGGCTCAAGGGGCCCTGAAGCTCAAACCTCTGTGTGAAGTCACTATGTTCTCCACCCCTGATATCTGAACCACTCAGTCAAATAATGCGGGTTATGTTATGTGATGTGAGTCTTAATAGAGCCCCTCATATATGGGTATATTTCAACCCTGATATTTGAATGGGGCCCCACAGTCAAATAACACATGTGACAATCATGCTTTGTAATAGCCATGTAATAGCCATCTTTTGTCACAGCAAGATGCCTCAAATCTGTTGATGCATGTCATATTTGTAAGCCTCAATCTGTCCATTTCTTTCCACAAAATTTGGCAGAAGTCATAATTTAAGGGGTTATTTTTCATTTTTTTCTACCCCCCTACCCTACCATTGCATCCTCAGGTGGGCAGGGGGGCCTTTTTCATGTCTGTGCCCGGGGGCCCAGTGGCTCATAATCCATCCATGGGCGCTGGGGTCACGCGGCTCTCGTGCAGACAGTGAAGGCAGCAGCTAGCCCAGACAAATGAAGCAGTTGCAATAAATAGCAGATTTAGAAAGCAATCTTACTCCAAACCAAAGGATTCTGCATGTATTAAATTTGATAGATTCATGTAACAACGGTCATGGACAGGAAGCCCCATGTGCTCCTGAAAGCCATCCAACATTATAAGAGTGAGAAATACTTCACTAATGACTTTTTTTCCCTCTCCCTCCATCTCGATTAAACTCTCCACCCTACTCCACCCTGTTTGACTTTTTCACTTCTATGAGGGTGGGATGTGTGGGTTGTTTGTTTCGCAGTACAAAGGTGGTGGGTCACTCTATCGGTATTCTCTTCATCCATTCCCAGAGCTACATACAGTCTCCCCAGCTGTGAGGTGCCGTGATAGATGATGATTGTTGTGTCAGCCCAACGTGCACTGCCTTTACATGAACAGGGGAGTGTGCTTAGCACAGCATCGCACGGCACGGAAAAGATGGTTGTATTTAACAGTGACACGGAATGACCCCTTATTTACTAATGGGAAACTATTTCCCATCACAACGGATTGATGAGGTTCTCCTAACAGAGTTGACAACCCACTGGCATATCGGCAGAGGCACAAGCATGCAGACAAATGAAGTGGGGCTGTGCTGTGAACTAACAGATAAAGAGTTCCTGTCAAATAGAATGAGGAATATCCAGTGAAGTCTTAAAAAACTCCATGGAGCAAAGGAGGAGCATTGAACATCAAAGAGGAACCATTGACAGCAAACTGATTTTAAATGATCTAACTAACCCCAGTGAGCACAAGGCCACAGCAGGGGTAACACTGTTCTAGAAGGGTGAAAGGTCTGCCTACTAGTTAGCCAAGCCTCTACGTTGTCTGTAAGCATCCCCAGATACCCCAAAACGTACAGTTAGTTACGTTGAGATATAATCTGCAGCAGCCTAAGCCTGAACAGAACAGTGACATACAGCCACCTTGTAAGTAAAGAAGGATAGCCCAAGAGAGAGCTGCAAAATAAATGAAAGTCCAAAATGAAAGCTTGTTGTAAAACCACAGTTTCCCCCCAAGAAAGGGCCATGGTGTTTCACATAAACAATTAAATTAGCCGATTACTTGTTCAGACTCCCCCCACAAAGGCCCTAATGCAGTGTGGCAGGAATTATAAACATTTTTGTTTTGTCAAAGTCATCCAAGCTTCTCTCAATTACTCAGACACCAGATGCAGAGGATGCTGGGAGCTAAAAGGTTTTCGACCTTTTCTGAATCGGCAGCGCTGCACACATTTTGATAAATGATCAAAACAGGTTTTTAAGAGTAAGATATTCCATTTCAACATGCAGTGGCACCCCCCCGATTGGACATGACTCGTCTAATAATTGTGTGAATGCGTTTGTGGATAATATTTCAGAGCAGCTCATTAGCCAAGGATCTGGTTTTGGTCAAGAGCAGAGCACTGTCTCGCTGAGGGAGAACAGCCTTTAGCCGGCCTGACTAAACAAGTGGAGACGGATTGTCGTCGGGATGGCCTGAACTCCCCCACTGATAGGTCTGCATGGGAGAAGCCCTAGACCCAGCAGCCGGCTGTAATGAAGAGGCCTTTTCACGGAGCTTAACTCCAGTACTGCTGAGGTGCTGACAGAACTCTTGTCTTGGATACTTAAGGAGGAGATATGTAGTCTCTTTCTCTCTCATACAGAAATAAACACACACACACACACACACAGCTAAGTTGGCCTTAGGACACACTATGAGACTATCTGATTCAAGCCCTCACTTTCAAATCTGATTGACTGCTGAATGGGAGAACTGTCACAATGATGCCCAGATATATCAGCCAAAATAAAATAAAGAAAAAGGGCATTCTATTATCTTTGCAAAGCTGTTAACTCTTGAAAAACGTACATTTAAAGTAAGCAAAACCTGTACATACATTTTCAAAGGAAATGCAGGAAAATGTCAAGCCCACAGACTTATTTCTGTTGAGTTTGGAGCCTGCCCTTGGCTATGATTTTGTCTATATGTACTTCTAAGCTTACAGTACACATACTCAGGCTTTGAATGCATGCTTATTCATGCTACGTTTTTACTAGTAGGGATAGTAGACTTTGTGCAAGAGGACCAGAAAAGTTGACACACGGCACATACAAACAGTACTAGCAATTGGGGCAAAGCAGAGGATTGGAGATTAATTGCTGGCTGATATGGAAAAGCCACTTGAAGTCCCACAGTGTTTTGCGACTGCTATGAGACTACACATGGTATTGTGCCTACTCTGAATGTGTGTACATTGCTTACTTTATAAATTCCCTTTGAAGAAGTGATTAAGGACTCATTAAGAGGAGGAAGCTGAAGTACACTAGATGTGAGGGAACCAGATTGGCAAGCACACACCAGTGGAATTGTCTCAGGCTGCTGAAAGAGTGAGACAGCGGTTATGGCTGAGGCACTCACAAATACTTGGAGATGTGAAGATGTAGGCCTACTTAATAAGGGGCATAAGGTGACATAGATAGAACCACCAGCAAATGGGTCCCAATATCTGAAGAACCTGTTTGGACCTGCATTTGGTCATGATGTCTGTGGGGCCCCTCTCAGTGGTGTGTATCTTAAAGAGTTGTCTTCATGTTGCATCCATCCATACATCGTGGGTATGGAGAGGGATGGGTCTAAATGTGTTGAGCCTTCTGGAGGTGTTTTAATTCCGTAAAAGACTGACGAAGGAAGGTGCTGACTTGACACATCCAGTGGCATGCTCCCAGAGGCACCTTTGTTTTAGGTGTTGTAAAGTATTGACATTGCTCTGATGATTTAGTGCACACTCTGGTGTTATAATAATTATTGGTTCGTTGCCAAGTTCTTGGGGTATGAGTATTTGCACAGTGAGGCACAGCTGTACTAATACATGAACCTCCATTGGTGTAATTGTGCCATGGTATGTACAGTAAGAACAGACTAACCTGGAAGCCACCGCAAATTTAATCTCGCCCACAAAATTTGAGGTTGATGAAATTCGGTCTGGACTTGTTCCATTGAGAGGCAACTATGCCCGAACCAGAGCAGTTAGAACCGACTGCTCCAATCAAATTGTCTGGGCAGGCTTAATACGATGATGATCTCCTCGTCACCTGGGTGCGCTTCAGTTGATTTCTTTTACAACAAAAAGCCTGTCCATAGAGAAGCTAGACATTTAGATTTCGCTATCACCTCTGTTGTACAGGATATTAACAGTGTAATTAAAAACTGATCACGAAACAGTGTTAAGGCATTTGTCGAGAAGAAGGATGGTTTGGCTGTTCTCCCTACAGGATTCACAGAAGCCTATTTCGTTGCTCTGATTAGGTCTGTCCAATTGAGTGCAGAGGCATTTTCCCCCCTTCTATCGGTTGAAACACAACCCATAATCAAGTCCCAATCATGCAGTATCAGACTCAAATTCTGAATAGAATTGCGTATAGCTACATCAGGCTATGAACAGACAACACATGGACAAAAATGTAAAAAGAATTGCAGAATGGCAAGCATGTCTTGCATGATTTTACCTTAGCTTGTCATCACCATTTCATTTCATCCATTCCCTTTCCGGCTCCACTATTGAATTTCTTTGTTGCTGCACAAATAGTGTTTTGAGTTGAGAGTTTTTTGGCTAGTACATGCTGACTCAATGTGCTGACCCAATTTGCCATTTGCCCCCACACATACAACAAATAGCAAGGAACCCAACATCTTTTCCTGTGTACGCACAAAAACAATCTGACACCTCATTTAAATGGAGTAAGAATAGTGTCCGTTTACTGGAAAAGGGATTGCAGACTGTAAATGCCAAATGATGGAATCAAGAAAATTATGAATAAGAGTGTGTCATTAAGTGTCTGTGCATGTGTGTGTGTGTTTGTCTATGTGTGTGCATGGTTTTGTGTGTGTGTCTTGTGTCCATGTGTGCAAGTGTATGCGTGTGTGTCTATGAGTGTGCACACGCACTTGCGTGTGTGTGTGTGTAACGGAGACAGAGTTGAAACACATACAAACGAGACCAAACAGTAAATCTCTAAAACTAATGAAAAACAAGCAGTGGGAGATGCAGGCTGTGCTGAAATTACAGCCCTTGTTTTGTCACGGGGATGTGCTCCCATAATGTGCTTTATCCTCTGTTTATTTTGCCCCTGCAAACCCACCCTCACAAAAATCTCCATGTTGTTTAGTTCGCAGCTTGCTGCAGCTACAATTTTCACACCACATAAATCACAGCATTATCTTTTTTTTTGGCAGAAGGAAAGTGCACACATGGGGAGCTCTCTTATAAAAAATGGTGTTTATGGGAGCCAATCTGTACGATGTAATCTACCATTTAAACTGAGATAAGCCACAATAAACGTAATATTTATATCTTCAGACCTACTATTTTGTGAAACATTCTGTGGACTATTATATGTAATCAATATTCAGACATTCCTGCATGTAACTCAGCTCATTTACTACTGTTGTACATTTCTTGTGGTATTTGACAGACTGGAGTGCATCAATGTATCACTGGTCACCCCTACTTTTTAGACTGTGGAACTGGAGGAGAGCATTTAATGTGCTTTGGTTACCTGCAGAAGAGACCTTCTCTATGGCAATCCACCTCAGTTTCATACCTGTGCTTACTGGGGCGTTTCTTAACTTTCAGTACTGTAGGTCCATGTTTCTGAGGAGGTATGAGGAAATTGGGACATACTAGCATTTGGCACCTTACTGTACCTTTGTATTGATCTAGCAATACCAGTTATTATTCTGCCTATGTTGAATGCATATTTGGGGCATTTAAACAACAGTGTTTGGACACGTTATCCCTCGGCGCATTTCTATGAAATATGCAATTTAGGCTAGAGATCAACAGTTAAAGAAAACTGTGAATGATCTATATATCGGAATTGTTCACTGAATTACTGTCACGAAAAGTAATGCTGTGGATATACTTGCTTTTTAACACAACTGGCTTCATGGTGAACAAACCTTGCCCATGTACATGGTATTATTGCTGGACAACTTGACTAGAGAACAAACCACAGAATTCAGAGCCAGAGAGATAGAGCCACCTTATGCGGTCACATACTATACATATACTATCGCCCCTAACGTTCATGCGAATATCACATCTTGTGGACGCGTGGCATTATATTGGGCCACTCCCGATGCACTGAACGGATACAGGATATGAGTGGCAGCTATGGTGCTGATGCGTTAGTGTTGTTAAAAACAAGTAGATTCCTGGCCTACGGTAAATCTGTTGTTATCACTCACTTCCCAATCTTGTTCTAATGACCTTTACGGGATAACAGAGGCCCTCAGATTAAACAGGGTAATGGGGTTTATTGTAAATAATCATCATGCCATGCCATTTATTTACTGCTTTTATGTTCTCTGCCCAGGCTTTCTACTGTTGTGGATTTCATCTGATCAGATACATATCTTTAATGAAACATGTGGCAACCATTACCCTAGGCAAGCACAGGAAATCCAGATACCTTCGCTTGCAGTGGCCTTTCTCTGAAACAAGACTGTAAAAATCTGTTAAAAGCCTGTGCTGAAGAGAGGCAATGAGAATTGGCTCCTATAGTGACAAGATACCAACAGAAAAGCTTTCATGTGGTGTGCTAAATAATAATAAAAAAAAACTCCTTTTACAATTTTTCTTCTGTAGCAGGAATTTGCCTCAAAAATAAACTCATCTGTTCCTGAGAACCTGGTTTTTCAAATAAAATGCACAAAAGGACAGAAAGAACGCAAGCTATCCTGGGGTGTTTAAAGTAACAATAAAATAATTAACTTCTGATAAGAAAAACATGCGTGAAAAAGGTTTCTCGGAAATCCAGTGGTAATCTAAAGTGAAACGTGAAAACGGTTCTCCACCCGAAATCTCTGTTTCCCAAGCTATCCACTCACTGCCAGAGCACTTGCTCAGAGAAACTGGCAAATGCAGGTCTGACTATAGTATGTCCAAAACAAACACACTTTCTCCTCTCCAAAGACAGACGTTGAACTGTCATAGAGTTGGGACCTCACTCTGCTCCACGTCTGCGCATCTGGTCCACAGCGCCTACCCTGCTAATGGACACGGAGTGTACAGGGTGTTCGTGAGAAGATAGCGGCTGAAACATTGAGCGTGAAAAACTGGAACGTGTTCAAGCACTCCGGATGGATGTTTGGCTAAAAATAAAACGGGGCTACCTGTAGTTGGAACGAGCATGGAGAGAGAGAGAGAGAGAGAGAGAGAGAATAAAAAAACATGAGAAGAGATGCATGACTTATATTCCCTGTTATAAAGAAAGGGCTGTTCACTTGATCCTCTCTGGTCTGTTGCCTTTGACCATCAGACAGTTCATCACAGTAGAACAGCAGTATCAAACACAACTGGGTCAGGGAAGCCTCCATCCTTTCGCAGGTCTGTAGCTCACTGCCAGCATGCTAGAAGTATAACAGGGAACCTTCAGAACATACGTCGCTACAGCTTTTTCAAACTAACTTTATCATTCTGTCAAACTCTGAGTGTCTGTGAAAGAGCTCTGTTGAAACTGCTTACTTTTTACCCATGTTTTTCAGACAATAAAACTAATTTGTACCACACTATGGTATAGCCAGGATGAGAGTAGGGATATTTAAGCACAGTATTAAGGTCACCTGTGTTTGCCTGTGTAATTCCCACAGGGTTTTTGCAGTAGTTTGGCACTCTGTTTGACTGAGCTGGACTCTCTGTCTCCTGTCCACTATCTGCTGGCCTTTTAAATGAGATAGGGGCCAGACAAGAACAGGCCGTATAGTCTCCTGTGATGTCATGTTTCGAGACACACACAGACTCCTGCTGTCTCCGCTCCGATGACGTCGACAGGGCAACCTCCACCACAGCGGTCGTAATCAAAACCGAGCCACCCAGTGTGTCTCACTTCTCGAGCCAACAGCGAGAGCCTAGGGAGCGAATCGGGTCCAGCCCTGTCTCTGAGGTGCTGCCTCGGCGACTACAGATACCTGTGTTTTGCTCTCACTTCATCTGGCATGAAATGCTCACAAAGAGGCCATTCGAGGCGAACGTTTTGTGGTCAGAAAAGCTTCAAGGTGGATGAATCGAACTAGCCTGTTGAGTCTATACAGACGTCTGAAATGGGTATTTTGGAAAATAAGACAGCGTTTAGAAATGTACCTCATAATTAACATATTTTCCCCTTTGTCTTGTGAACTGTAAAAGACTTTGGCACCAGTGGAGGTGGGATGAGAGCAGGGATAAGAGCGAAACTAGTCTTTGATGAAATCAGTGGGCTCTGGCAGGGCCGGAGGCCTGCTGGAAATGACAGGGCCATTTCTTTCCTAATTTCCTGTAGTTTGCTAAGGGTTGGCAAAGTGTGTGGTGCCACACCTACAAGAGAAACACTTTTAGCTTCGGAATGGGCCCTTAAAAAGCATGGCCATTCACGTCTCTTAAATCAATCGGTTAAATTATTCAAGCTTCTCAAGTGTTCTCTTTTTAAATTTTCACTTATCGGAACAGATGCTAATAAAAGAATGGCAAACCAAACTGTTGCCAAAATGATATCTTGCTGTGGTAAAGTGTTGGTCTCCAGCACACGGCAGAGCTGGTTTATCATTTACGCTACCACATGTCGGAAATATTTTCCCAAAACCTGAAAAATGTTGAAATAGGACTCTTCCCCAAGCCCTCCTGAAATATATCCTCCCTGGCTTCCTGATAACAGTGCTATTGTTGATGTTCAATAGTTGACATTTTTAAAACATTTAAAACATCACATTAGATTGGAATGGTCATTTTAATATGTTCAAGAAATAAAACATTTTGTGCAGCGCTCCTAAATACAGCTGTAGCAGTGGCCAGGGCGAGGTGAATTTCCACTGGTAGGCTTCTCATGTGATGTGGGTAGAGGACCTTTCCATTGACCAAGAAAGAGGCACTTGTTGTTTTTGTTGTCCCACTGGCATGCCCAAGCCTTGATGTGTAATAACCAGGGAGAGAGTTTGGGGAAGGGGAGAGATGAGAAGCCTGCTTTTAAAGTTTCTGTCTTCCCTCTGTTTCTCTATCTCTCTCTTCCTTTTTCCTTTCTCTGTGTTTGTTTCTCTATCTCACTCTTTCTCATATGCCTCTTCCCTTCTGTGTTTCTCTCTCTCTGTGTGAGTGTGTGTGTGTGTGTGTGTGTGTGTCTTCTGTCTTCTGTCTACGGTGGTGGCCCTGCTGTGCCTGCAGGGAAGGGTAATCTCATCTGTCTTAGCAAGGCAATCATGGCAAGGCCAGCAGACAGTCAAACCTCAGTCAGAAAGGATTCGCCCTACTCTCTCTCTCTTTCTCTCTCTCTCTTTCTTCTCATCTTAAAGCTACTAGATGGACCTCTATTCGGAGAGTCTGTGCTCTGTGATTCTTTATTATTAAATGAAGAACTAACCCGCTGTGGTTCCCACAGTATCTTAAAATGCTAAAACACCATACTATTCTATAACACATGCTGTTTTACGACTTCTCACATCACTTTCAATGGGAGAAAGACTCACAGGCTTAATAACAACGCCTTCCAGTGTAAATCGGCTGTGACAGAATTAGTGTGAATGTGTGGAGAGGTGTTATGGAGGGAGCTAGAGAACAAACTGCAAGAGAGCTGCTTTTGCTTCACTGATCTCTTTAAGCGCTGTCAGACATACGTGTAAGACCGGAGGTTCTGCCGATGTTAAACGGTGGGGCCGTATATCTGAATGACATAACCAGTCATATGGAAGTCCGAATTTAGCCGGTTGTTCTACTACTCCCCCCCTAGTATTTCCTCCGGACATTATGTAAATGTGCTGTGTCTGAACGAGGCGTAGAACATGCGGTTAAAATTCACACCTAGTGAGAGGGCGTGTTGGTGACGTTTCTTCCGTGCGTCCATTCGTGCGCATAGTGCTGTCAAGAAAATCTCCGACCTACTGTCCTACACGGAGCTACTGTCCATGAGGGCATACAACTTTTTGATAGAACACATGAAGGGAATGGCACGTTGTAGCCTACAACTACATGGCAAGGCCAAACGAATTCAAAAGACTGATAAGTAGAAGGCTCTGAAAAGGCAGTAGCCTACAGCGATGTCGTTGACGACAATAACAGGAGTATTTAATAAATTGTTAGCCAACACGGTTTTCTGTTCATTGATAGCCTTCTCATGGCCTGCTGAGCTAGCTGGTATTTGTTGAGCATATATGGCTAGAGAAAATGAAATCGAAGAAAACCCAACTTTGTTCCAAGCTCCTTACGTAAATGCAATAGACACATGGGGAGAGGATGCTTTTGGAAAAAGATAAACCATGAAAAAACTAACAACTTCACTGTTATGTTAGTATTTTGTTTGTTGCTTAAAAACGTTGTATGATGGCCTTGAAGTCTTGACTTAGCCTACTGAATTGGCTGGTAGCAAGTTTGTGCTCTCTCTCTCCAACGCAAACCAGATTCTGGTACAACGTTGAAAACAGATAAATGTGTTTATTCGAAGCACACATACAAATACTGTAGGTCAATTTCAAGTGCGCACTTACGTGACTAGCCATGTATTAGCCTATCCGCACAATAGATTTCTCTTCTTTAGCCTACATAATGCATAGGCTACACTTTGTAAACAAAAAGCAGCTGTGACAAGCAGCGGCCGCATATATTCTGCGTCATATCTCGCATCTTCTGAACTCTACCCCCACCCCTCACTCGACAACCACACGGAGATTCTGTAATGTGCGTGTATGTCGTTCACACATACGTCTGTATAAGGTCCGCAGGTTAGCATCATATCTGAATCATCCGAAGGGTAGGACCTCCGTTTGACAAACCTCCGCATATACTCCGGAGGTTATATCTGAAAGCGCTTAATGTGAGTCAGTCGTGTGGGTTTGTTGACTTTCCACTCCGAGAGTGACACACATGAAAAGCAAGGGTAGGAGGGGGCATACAGACAGCTACACTGGCAAGTGATCTTATTTCATTTCCTGAGGTAAGTTATGTAAAAAAGTAGTGTCAAGTTTGTTACACATAATTTGACATATGATGGTAAATCTGTGTCACCACCTTCAAAATAAGCCACATTCAAAATCAGTGACACGGCAATAAGTTCTGCTTGCCATGGGAACAAGCACTTATATATGCACACCCTGGAGAAGAGAAAAAACAAAGACAGGCAGATCCATTTTGTTGTTTTATCTGTGAGCTTGCTTGGGTTTGTTTGGCTTTTGACTCAGAGAGTGCTTGGTGACCTGTCACTGCTATCCGTCTCACTTGGGCTACCCGTTGAACTTCCCCAGGAGCTCTGCAGGCCAGTGCACTGATTACGCTGGCTGGGTTCTGCCACTTTAGACCTCCCTGCGTCTTCCGCTACCGACTGATGCTAACTCAAGAAGATGGGGACCTTCGCAACCGCTTGTGCCTGGAGAGCAACAGTTCATCACCACGGAGCCTGTTCATACCATTAAAGGACAGGAAGACACAGCACTACCCAGTTACAGTTTTGTATTTGTGTGTGTGTGAGTGACTTTGTGTACATGTGTATGTTGTGTTCATTCACGTGAGTGTGTGTATTTGTGAGCGACTTAATACATGTGTATGTGTGTTCATTCACGTGTGTGTGTGTGTATTTGTGAGCGACTTTGTGTACATGTGTATGTGTGTTCATTCACCTGTGTGTGTGTGTGTGTGTGTGTGTAAATATGCACAAGTGTGCTCTTTTTTCACCCAACCTCTCAGGGGTCTTTGTGTGTCACCTGACATGACCTCGAGCAGAACTGTCACCCAGCGCTGTGTTTACCCTGTGCTGTTGCCGTCTAGGTGACCGGGTTGCTGCCGCCACCGCGGCTGCTGCTGTTCTGGCTAACTTTAATGACCTTGGCAGCCGTGGCCGATGCACCGGAGGAAAAAAGGGACATCTTCCTCTCATCCCACACCAACTTGCGCCCAAAATACTGGCCGGCCTTCCTCGTCTCCTTCATTATTTTTTTTCCTTAGTCTTTTTTTGGGATGGATGATTTATTTTAAGATCCCTCCCTTTCACTCGGTTTGTCTTTACTTCTGCTACCAGCTGATCAAATAGCAAGATTTATATCGGGGCTTGTTATTCCTGGTCTGTCTGAAATGAACGGGACATTTAAGTTCCACTTCCTGATGATGTCTGCTTTTTCTCACATTTGCTCTCTAGACCAGATGTATGTTCCTTGGTATGCACAAACATCGTGATTTAATAGGGGAAAAAAAGAGACTCAAGTCCATCAAGTCAAATGCCCTTCCTCAATGTCCCTTTTATTTCAGCTCAACTCCTATCCAGTTGCACCAGAAGGGGCTTGGAGATATGAGATACTTCATGCACAACCCTGCTAAATATTTGCTAAATATTTTCTCCCACTCTCCACGTACCTGTCATGCTTTCCAAGGTAAACACAGCTTAATATCTTTTCAACAGAGAGCATGTCCATTTCCAAGGTGTGATTTCTCCATTTCGGAAATCCTCTGTTGGACTTACATACCTTGGGTCAAGATACTTGAGGACTAAGGTTTCTTTAGGTTTAAAACAGAATCTCGCATGCAACAATATTTCCCTTTTATAATATGTGTCTCCTCTATGCCTAGTATACATTTTATGGGCAGGGAGACTGAGTGAGATAGACACAGACAGACAGAGAGAGGGAATGTATATGAGATGAGATTCTTCCCTGTTGCAGACCTCCTCTTAGTGTGGCTAATGGTCAGAGATCCTGTTGTAAATTATGTTTGCATTTTCCCACAGTGGGATACGCATAACTGCGGGCAGAAGGGGACGCCCCAGGAGAGCAGAGTGAGAAATAAAAAGGTGTCCGTTGTTCCACCTCGAAGCATGGGCCTAAGAAACCCCCCCACCCACCACCCCTCCGGGTCTCCACAACTCCACGTAAAGCTCACTGGCACGGCGGGGAACGTAATGTAAAACACCATAAACAATCTCACTTGGCACGCTTCGCTTGAACGCCTTGTACATCCACAAAAATGCAAAAAAAAGAGAAGAGAAGAGAAAAAAACATATGCTTTGACATTCTTCATGCCTCAGAACTGGAGTAGTGATCCAAGTCTCCCTCAGTGTGACAGGATAAGCTATGCGCATTCTCACAACAGTTTCATCATGTCAGGGCAGCTTTCAGGGTGGTTGCAGGGGGGGGGGGTCATGGAGTTCAGCTCAGACAGCTCCACCCCCCATCCCCAACACACACCACTACCACCACCATCTCATCCCAACCCCAGATTATATAACACTGGTTGATAAATCAGCAAAACAACAGCCAAACCAGGGAGGAGGTACAGAACATCTTCAAAAGAAAACATGACAAGGCTGATTCAGATTTGTTTCTGAGCCTGGTTCATAAAGGTGATTATCATGGAGTGAGGGTGCAGGTCAAATCATTCTTATGTCTCCATGTCACCAGGAGAGAGGGGTATGGACTATCTCTGTGTTGAATATGCTTCACGCCATGGGAGGGGGAAAGGGTGGATTGACAGGTCATGAGCACACTGTTTCTGCTGTTTCTTGGGCTGACTGAGTCTGAAGCCTTAAGAATGTGTGTAAGAAGACCTGCTGTTGAGAGATTCAGTCCTAAAGACCTGTTGCCACCGTGCTGTCCCATACAATCTACATACTATTACAGAGGAAAAGGAATAAAACAAATGTATTGTTATTTTGCCTTAGCTAGGTGCTGTGGAGGAGTTTTTCTTATTAGTAGGGGCTTACATGAACCCTAATCCTAACTCTTTTAAGAAAGTGATGTGTGCAGTTTTTTAGTTTATGGAGACACTAAATTCAAAAATATATTTTTTCTGCTTACTGAGAGTCTATTTTTGTGATCACTGACTCAAAGGCCACCTGTATCATCATCACCTTGTCTTTCCTGCTGCCCGCGCCACATGTAGCCAGCACACCCACAGCCGAGCCTGTGAGCGTGTTAACCGAAAGTTAGCAGAACGAAAAAAATAAATGGCCTCTTAGTTATTGGCAGCCCTGACCCAGTTCAGCAATGTCATCTCTGGCCAAGCCCAACAAGCCCTGTTCTGTGGGCCCCAGCACCAGTAAATTAAGAGTGTGCGTCCCCCCATCCCTCCCCATGATGGATGGATGGTGCCGGCAGACGGTGTTTTCTAACCGGGCCGGCATGTGCGCTGCGTTTGGTACCGCCAAGTCTTGCTGCACTTCCCCCCATAAATTCAGGTCCCAGCCTTTCTCTCCCTTTCTGTGTGTGTATGTGCGTGCCTGTCTGTGTGTATGTTTGTGCATGCGTGTGTTGTGTGTGTGTATGTTTGTGTTTGCGTGCGTGCGTGTGTATGTTTGTGCGTGCGTGTACAGTATGTGTGTGTATTCATGTGTGTGCGATTCTAAGGTCATCTCGTTTCACCTCGCTGCATGCCCAGGCTATGTGTGTGTGCTGGAGAGGCTGGAGACAGACGGTATTATCTGCTGGATATTAGCACTTCTGTAGCCGCAGTCATGACCTACACCAGCCAACACAAACCTTCTGCGAGCCTGGACAACACCCAAGACAGAGGTGAGCCAGAACCTTCCCTGAGCTACCTGCCGCTCGGGTCCTGACTCCTGCACCCACACTCCAGCATCTGCGGAGAACATCTTGTGACCTGGTGCAGGATACTAAAGCAATACTAAAGCAACTAATGCCCTTTGGAGTCAGGTACTGTGAAACACAAGTGGCAGTTGATATTTATGCCCCTTGGTGTCAGGTGTTGTGAAGTGCAAGTGCTAAATATCCTAACATTGATCTTGTTTATCACTCTTGTCCTTGGACACTGTTAATCATTATGGTCATGTATCACGCATGCAGCAACCATGTTTATTACATGGTTTGCAAGTCTTCAAGTAAAGCCTCACCAACATTTTTTCTTAGTGTCTTCACAGAGGTAAATGCTGCCATAATTTACACTAAATCTGATCCAGACTCCTATGAAATATTACACCCCTATTACATCCCTATAACACCATCGGTTGCCAGTGTTCTGCACCAAGGGTTGACCCAGACAGCCCATAATATTCCTTCTGAAGTCGGTGAATATATGAGCAAACGCCACAGCATGGCACATGCTCACCGCAGGATATTATCATATCATCCCTCCTTTGTTTGGATTACTGTGGTGAAATTCAGATAGAACGTTACGTCACTGAGTCCATTGTTGATAGTTATGGCATTTTGTGTGATGACAGTGATAATAGTAAAAGTATATGTTTACATTGAATGTCGTGCACATCCATTACGAAGGACTAAGCATGGTGCCTCCCATCCTCATTCGTAGAGATTTACATTCTGGAAGCGTCGGCGTCAGGGGCGGGCCTTAGGGGGCCACATAAAAAAGTTTAATATTATTATGCCTATGATTGAAATTAAATCCATATTGAACACTGATGTTGAACACTTAGCCTACTCACAATTAAACATGACACGGACTGACACGTGTGTCAACTATGCTACTGTTGATTGTGCGCAAACTGCGTGATGCAAACTGCGCGATGAAGAGGGATTCTGCACACTCAGACACCGTGCAGTGAGTGCCACTGATACATTTATCACCACTCCTGCAACGACAAATGAGCATCTATCTCGACCAGTATGGTTTTTAGACTGCTGCATAAGAAAGATAGATCTGGGAAGATAATGGAAAATACAAGGTTTTTGCGTTTCTGACCGCAGGATGACCCAAGCACCCAAGCTGAATGCATGAGCTGTTAATCTAAATGCCAGAAACCGTAAATGAAGGGCCAAACTGACACGTCGCATTTCCTATATTTTCCAATATTGCCCAGTGCTAATGATAAACTCGAGCAACGGAGACGTAGGCCTTTGAATCATGTAGGCTACTTTAAGGGGAGATGGAATCGCCCTTTAGTGAGCGCAACACTGCACGGGTCTTAACCATAGGTCTTAACCCGCTTTATCTAGAGGGAGACATTTTTGGATGCAGTGACAAAAAGCCTATCATGGACCCGGCTGGGAAATGCGAGTTGTGGAGTCGGCATTTGTAGCCTGTCGCTGCAAAACATCTCCATCTCCAGTACATCTCCAAACTCAAAAACAGTAGACTAACAGTCAATAAAAGTGGACTGTCAGAGCAGCACAAAATACTTAGAGCCATGCCGAGTGTGCGCTCTTAAACTTTCCATCACAGTTGGTGCATCTACCTAGCCACTTCGTTAATGTGTTGAGAATTTGTTCTGCACTTTAAATAACATTTTGAGCGATCACATAGCCTACGTGCAATGTTGCGATATTATCAGTACAATTTTGCTTTTGAACAGGATCTTATAGGAACATTTCGAAATTAATGGAAAGACACAGTGAAGCCTAGTGTAGCCTAGGCTTGCTAGTGGTGAGTCTGTTATAGTCTTTTTACTTGTATTGTAGCCTATGCAACGCTATTCTATTAAAATTCTATTATTCTAAATGTTGTGTGTTAGTCTATTCAACGCTAACAGCTATGACCGCTGTTATTGCACTATTTCCCCCCATGATCATATTGTTTCAGCTATCCAAAAGGTTCGAAGGATGCTCTTTATTATATGGGAATTTTGGAAAAATAACTAATAAAAGTGAGGTGAGGTGCCCCCCCTGTCAGTGTTCATAGCCCTCCCCCCACCCCACCCGTTGCTCTTTGGCGCCGACCCTGTCTGGAATTACACAGCAGTCTTAATGATTATCACTGTACTGTATAATAAACTTGCCTTGCCAGTTTGTATGTACTATGTGTGTGTGTGTGTGTGTGTGTGTGTGAGAGATCAATTTTACTATTTGAACAAAGCTCAAGGAAAGGCCAGTTGGGAGGGAATCGTTTCTAAATCTGGTCTGCATTAAAGTGCACGGAGCTACTTTGTGAGTGGGCCGAGTGTGGATTGCATGTCTGCCTTTGTCCTGACAGTGATTGTCGAGAGGGCTGTGGTCCATCGCATGCTGTACCAAACATTTTTCTCATTGTGCTTTTTTATCAAGTTTATCTAGCATTCCCACATAATTACGGGGAAATCGTTTGACATCAACAATTTTCCACCCACAGCAAAAAGAGTATCTTTATTCAGATTCTTTCTTTCTGTGTCCTGTCTGAACAATGATGATGAAGTTGGTGTTGCTTTCTATCACTCTTCTTTGCTGGCTAAATTCTCTCAATTCTAAATTCAAAATGCACCAGATTGTTAAACATATAGCCCATCACAGTTAATGTACTGTATGTGTAAGATGATAAATTGTGTCAGCACCTTCATGCACCCTTACATTCCAAATTGAAAGTGTCTAGGATATGCTTGACCTCTACAGTAATTGCAGGTGAGGAGTCATTTGAGAACCTGTTGAGAACCTTGAGACTTCAGTTCAGCATTCATTCAATACACTTAAAAGTGAGGAAACATTATCAATTAAGACAAGATTGACATATTAATCTCTCTATCTATTAATCCAAGAATGACAATGGAAAAATTGCTTCAAAAGGTCTTCTGATTGGTGAGCATGCCTAATATACAAGGAGCACAGCACTTCTAAATTAGTGAGTATTGACTGTCTCTCACACTCGGAAGGCAACATGATTTTAAAAACCATATAAGTGACATAATTAACCAATAGATCAGAATCGCGAGCTGCACTATTGATTGTAGCCTTTGCAATGTGTTAATTTCAATCAAATTAAAATTGATTTCAATAACTCAATAACAATAACTCAATAAAATTAAATTTGATATCTCAGTTATTCAGCTCTATGGTCAAGTATGAAATCAGAAATACTAAAGCTGTTAGCCTCCTACATGGCGGACATTCATTTTTTCGTCAGCAGAAAGTGAAGAATTCTGAAAGGTTTCGGCACTAATATCTGTTCAGATTAAGTTTTAGATAGAAAAGTTGTGTTTTATTTTCATAATCTTGGTTCAGTGAACACATACAACCGTCAGTTTGGAAATTTCGTGAATCTGACGTTCAGGCCTATAAACTATAAGTTTACCTGCAAACACTATCTACTTGTGGAAGAAGATAGCGTAGTGGTCACAGACATGGGTTAACATGTGGGAGACCATGGTTTGATTCCAGTGTGATGCATTTTGGCAGAGTGAGTGTGCATGTGTACCAACGTCTCTGGAGAGAAGGCACGCAATTTGAACAAGAAATCGGTTCACAAACGGAAGTTTTGATTGCAACAATTAGCTAGTTCATGCACCAGGGTGTAAATAGCATACAGTACTACTGTATACACCAGGGTACGAATAGCATCCACTTCTAACTATACATTGATGCAAACAATGCAATAAATCACAGGGGTGCAAATAGCATACACTGATATTTGTACCAGACGGGGTATTACTAGAACACATTGCTGTGTGCACCGAGGTACGAATAGCATACATTGATATTTGTACCAGACTGGGTACTAATAGGACACATTGCTGTGTGCACCGGGGTACGAATAGAATTCACTTCTAATTGCACCAGGGTACGAATAGCATACACTGCTAATTCTACCGAGGGTGCACATAGCCTTACCCATTTATAATACAGAAATGTCAGTTTCCTGAGCCTTTAATCTCTCAGTCTGGTTCAGTAAACATAACCACAATCATGGGAAAGACTGCTGACTTGACATTTGTCCAGGAGACACTCATTGGCACCCTCCACATGTGGGGTAAGCCGCAGAAAGTCATTGCTGAAAGGGTAGGCTGTTCACAGAGTGCTGTATCAAAGCATAGTCATGGAGACTTGACTGGAAGTGAAAATTGTGGTAGGAGGTGCACAAGCAACAGCGATGACCACAATTTTGAGTGGATTGTCAAGCAAAGCTGATTCAACAACTTGGGGGAACTTCACAAGCAGTCGACTGAGGCTGGATGCATCAAGAACCACTATGCACAGACGTGTCCAGAAAATGGGCTACAACTGTCACATTCCTAGTGTCAAGCCACTCCTGAACCAGAGATGTTAGAACTGTCTTAACTGGGTTAAACAGAAAATGAACTGGACCATTGCACAGTGGCCCAAAGTGTTTTTTTCAGATGAAAATAGATGTTGTATTTCATTTGGAAATCAAGGTCCAATCAAGTATCTAAGAGTGTGGAGGAACAGTGGGCACAGAATCCAATTTGCTTGAAGTTTCCACAGTCAGTGATGATTTGGGGTGCCATGCCATCTGCTGGTGTTGGTCCACTGTGCTTTATCAAGTCCAGAATCAATGCAGCTGTCTACCAGGAGATTTTAGAGCACTTCATGCTTCCATCTGCAGACAAGCTTTATAAAGGTGGTGATTTCCTTTTCCATCAGTACTTGGCACCTGCCCACAGTGCCAAAAGTACTAACAAAGATTGTATCGTAAACGTGCTAATTACCAACCATTTCATTCAAAAATTCTAAAACAATGTTTTTTAATACTTCAAATTAACATATAAATGAACCTTACATTTTTCAGTGGCCGTAGATTTGAACAAAATCTAGTTTGGTTCTTACCGGGGCTTTTACTGCCTGAAATATCCGATTTTGTTTACCACGCTCGGAATGTACTGTAGTGTTGGGCTGGTGGGTGCCTATTCCTAACCTTTCTCACGGCACATCAGTGGTTTGCCCGAGAATTCTCGTCGCAATTCGGATTTGTACACGCAGCCTTACAAGACTGTTTACAGCTTTTTGAATCACGTTAAAATGTAATTTTTGGTAAATAGCTAATTTAGATACATTTATGGTATGGGTGCTTGCGTTTCTTTAGGAATCCGCCATCTTGGTTTGTATAGAAATGAATATTAAGTGACACATACACATAAGAGGTTGGAAATACGGGACGGTTGGTAATATGTGTGGTGTTCCGATATATGGCGGAGGAAGATATTTAATCAGGAGCCACTTCCGGGAACCCAGATCGCACAGGGGGGTCAAAAGCCCCCTTTATGCAGTGCAGAGGCAGCTCAGACTTTCATCACATATGCTAAGGTCTTGGTTCTATAGTTAGAAATGTGAATTTTGGACATGTTTTCATGATCCTCTTTCTGGCCATTTAAGGTACATTTGTAGCATTTTTGAGCATTCCAGTCTGTAGAAAATTGACCTTATCAGGTGTGTTATTTATTTATTCTGTTATTTATTCTGCTACTGTTTGCCGGTTGCTATGTACACTCATCAATACGTCAACGACACGCCTCTTTATGCAGACAGGACTCAATCCCCATTTCGCACCCATAGACATGAACTACGACAAACGATCTTGCTCTGGCATATGCAATCTTTGGTACTAACAATAGAGCTGCACAGTCCCGCCCACAGCCGATGCCGGATGTAAAAAATCAATGCAATTTCTCCATTGACAATTGCGGTATAAGCCATAAAAACTTAACTGCACGTGGTAGACTTAAAACCAGCTACGGCTGTACTAAGCGATTGTATATGCTCCTATAGACACCAAGAGTTCATGGGGAACTAACCTTGTTTTGAGATGAATGCCTTCATTACCCACAATCCTGAACAATCCCAAAATCCCACAGTGATGCCTCTGATTGGTGGAAAGGCCGTTATGGTCATAGTTTGAAACTTTCTCAGCGAAAAATATTGACAAAGATGGCGGAGTCTTTTACTGCCTATGGCGAAAATCTTAATGTGATTAAAAACTTTCTTGACGAATATTGGTACTTGTATCAACAAGGATTGGGGTTTATACATCACACGAACTTAGTCAGGGCCAATACACTATCAAATAGACCACTGTAAATGTTAGTTTAAACACTCAAACTTTTCAGGTAGCCGACAGGCTAACCTTTAGCATTTCCGACATTGTATGTCATTGCATAATGCAGCTAACATTAGCCTACATACTGCAACACAGGTATGAAATATATTATGTTTTAGTGAGTCCGAATCAGCCCGACTGAGCAGTGATGACAGCACAGGATGAGTCAGGTAACATTACGAAGCACTGCCACGTTAACCGCTTTCACACACACACGATATAAAATACACGATGATAAATATAAAATTCAATATCAAAACACTATTATTTACACGACATTCCTGAAATAACTGCTATTAACTGCACATTCACTATATAAAAATCACTGTTTGGAGGAAAGGGTTCGCGCGCGGTCGCCGGTTGGAAATGGCAAAATAAATCGCGCCGATTTTGCCTATATTATTCAGTGAGGCGCGGTGGTTTATGGGATGAGTAGTTCCTTCGCTCGGAAATGAAAATATGTACACAGTCTTGTACCTTTGACTTTTTTTGGATTTTCTCTTCGTTTTTTCACTCGAAATGATATATTGTATGCTTATGAGTTATGCCGTAGCTGGTTAGCCTAAGACATGCTGTAAAACTCTTTAGATACGGATTTTTCCAAACGTCAATGGGACAAATGAATGGGAATCTTACATCCGGCACCTAACCGCATTTTGGCTGTGGGCGGGACTGTGCAGCTCTATATCATACTGTACGTGCGTCAGGTTAACAATAAAAAATATTCGTTGACAATTACTTCGTCTAGACCATTTACTGGTAAATAACAGTTGTGAATATATTGCGAATATATAATTAAGTTGAGAACATTTGTCAAAAACAAACTTTGCTGATACTTTACCTCACAGTGTTATTCGGCTATCCAATGCTTCCAGAGACGCTTAAGATGAAACTTCTTCACGAGACCGGCGAGATGCCTCCAAAGGGTGGGAGATACGCGGCGTGATTGACAGCTTTGACACCAAATGGATATACTTGGAAATCCGATTACATGATTTCACAACTTTTCATTGGTCATTTAGATACATGAAGCATACTGTATACGGAAATGAACCTGGACATTCTATCCGTCATAAAATCTCAAAATCAGAAAAAATGGAGATACGTGGTTTTCATCGGACAGCGACGATATAGAGTATATTTTTGGTGGGTACTGCACTGCAAAAAATGAATTCTAACCAAGTGTTATTGATCTTATATTAAGATTAAAAAATCTATTTGGTATTGTTTTTAGGATGAAAAGACTTACCTAGCGCCCTCTCAAAAGATCATTTTGACTTAATTTAAGAAGACTTTAACTTATTTTAAGGAGTCTTATCAAGACAAATTTGCTTGTTTTTAGGACAAATTTGCTTAACGCACTGGCAGACAAATTTGCTTGTTTTCAAGATGAGATGTCTTAAAATAAGTCTTTTTTTTTTTAATTAAGTCAAATGATTTCACAAGAAAGCGCTAGGTAAGTCTCTTTATACTGAAAACAATACCAACTATTTTTTTTTATCTTGATATAAGATTAATAACACTTGGTTAGATTTTGTTAGATAAGCAGTTTTTGCAGTGTGTAATATTGGATTCTTGGATACCTTCCCATTGTCTAAATGCCAAAATGAGTACTATTATGTTTTTCCAAATATAATTAAAGCTGTAGCCTTAACGTTTATGCTAGTTTTTTCCAACAATGTTTGTCACGGCCTAGTAAAAAGAGAAAACAGGTGAAATGAAATCATTGAGATTTGGAGACTTAATAGGCCTTTTGATTGCCTGCTAGTGGCAAGCTCTGTCTGTCTGCACTCTCCATGCATTCATTAAATGACAGGAGGTGACCCTCACCATTTCATTGAAGACACAAACCTTACCAGGAACAAAAAACGAACCGTATTAACCGGTTACTACTTTTAAATTTTAATTTTAAATTAAATTCAAAAAATCGCTTCTGTTCTGGAAAATAAAAAAAACAAAAGTTTCTGGTTTCGTTTTTGTTCCTAGCAAAATGGCAAAAGTTTCTGGTTTTCGTTTTCATTCCATGAACCGGTTCAAAGCTTTGCTCTGACCTACAAGACACTTACTAGATCGGCACCTTATTATCTTAATGACTCCTTGCCCACTGCGGTCCTCTAATGAGTGTCTGCTTGGTCGCCTTCCATCAACACTAAGAGGTCACAGTCAAGACTCTTTTCGTCTGTGATTCCTCATTGGAGGAATTATTTACCTAATGGTCTTCATTCTCGCGATAAAGTGTCAGAAACTGTTTAAAATCTGTTTACCTTGTGTTTAACTAATTCATTCTCCTTACAGTCCCGGCTTGTATGTTTATGGTTAATGTTATAATAACAATTTGCTATTGTTATTATTCTGTAATTTTATTATTATTATTAAAATTTGTATATGTATACAATATGTAAATTGATCGTTTTTAATGATAATGTTTATGGACAATAAGAATCAACCCAGCAAGTTCATGCCCTCTTATATAGAAGCCACATCCCCTCACAACAAAAAAAGTCACAGAGACACACAGACACACACACACATTCTAAGCTCTGGCATTAGACCTCAAAACACACTATGGAAAGACTTTTATCTCCCGGCATCGCCAGTTTCCATTCCCCACATGTGTCCTCCTATTAGAGAGTTGTAGTTTACATTCTGGTCATATTTGTTTTCTAAAAACTACTCATTTAAAGACGTTAGGGAACATCTAGTGATTATGACTTCCTCTTTTCCAAATGAAAGGAAGATTGTTTTCCTTGTTTTCAGTCCTGGTTTCAGAGTTGTTGTTGCTGCCGTTGCTGTGTTTATTTATGTATATGTTTCTGTGTGTGTGTGTGTGTGCGTGAGACAGAGAGAATGCATTCATGTATTTGTTAATGTATATTTGTGTGTGTGTTTATCTTTGAGTGCACATATATATGAATTTGAATAAGGCATATTTCTTTATTTCTCTGTATTTCTTTTATTTTGTGTTTTTTAAAAGTTCTTCTCACAGTTCTCTATGCACACACACATACACACACACAGAGAGACACACACACACATACACGCTCTGGCTGAGTACTTCTTTCCAGCTTTGAGTATTTATGTGTCCACTGTGGACTCTAGAATGGCCATCCTCACCAGTAATAATGGTCAATAAATCAGACTTTATGGCTGTCAATTAGTTTATAGGGCTGAAGATGCAGGTTCTTTGAAGTGACCTCGGCGGCCCACCAACAGAACCCTTTCTGTTGTGGCCGCACCCGACATCACACCAGGGCCCATCGAGGTCTTGCATGCAAGAATGCCTTTGCAGTCTATTACATCCACATAAATAATAGCATGGGCCTTTTAGGAGCAGGGGAGGGAAGGCCACGACAGACCGACAGCTGGGATGGATTTAAGGAGAAGCACAGGATCACAGCTCTGTTTAGCCAGTTGTGTGCAAACTCTGTGTTTTCAGTGACACGCTTGGTCCTTCCCCACTTTCTTACCCTGTTCTGTGTGTGCCGGCATGGGTGAAAGTTGACCAGAGTCTCTAAAGGCCTCACCACTTAGCAGCCATCTTGGTAATGTCCCCGGACAAACATGATCAGTCTTCTACACAAACTGCAGCCATACAAACAGTGAAAATAATGTATCTGTGAACCTCCATTCTTCTAGTTGACTTGCAAGCATCACATTTTATGGTGTAGCTATAGATATTTCAATGGTGGAAATAAACTGAAAGTTTAGGTGAAACATGCCATCAGTTGTGCCATTTCCAACAAATCTTATTAGCACTTTACAGGGCAGAACTTCTAGTGACAAATCTGCCAGGTTTAGCATTACAGACTACACACACACAAACACATTCCCAAACATATCCTATTCAAATTCATTTTTTCATCATTTGTCATTTGTCATTTGTCTTTGAGTTCACCTCTTCCAGTGGTGTACAAGATTGAGCAAACCATCCCACATACCCTACCGCTGTGCATGTATGGGACTGGACCATGATGTGTCTAAGCGTTGGAGTCTATACCAGAAGTGAATGCTAGGGGCCCTTTCCACAGAACATACTTGTGGTTTTAATTTGATGCAAATCCATGTGTTATGGTATGTGAGGCTGTGGCAGGAGTACAGCCATGGACCGCATGTCCGCTTTGAACACCATTCACATAGGCCTATTTATATATATTTGCATGGGATGCAGTTCTGTATGATGTAGTTACAGAACACGAACAGTGGTATCTGGCTCAGAGTGTTTTTTGTCATGCTGAAAAGATTTATGTGTGAGAAATCTATCTACGAAGTCCAGCAACCAAGGGTCTTTTAAAGGCCTTCTCTTTCTCAGTAAAGTTCAAATTAGTAGGACTCTATATTCTTCTGGGGCACATATTCTGGTTGTTACGGTTTATGTTTGTTGCAGGGCAGTGTTTCTCACCACCTGTTGTCAGTGTGGTCTTCACCAAAGCCCACTAATTCCCCCCATCCAGAGAGACACGGCAGTGATTCAGTACGAATCTAGGAATGGGAAGCTACTGTTTCACCGGTGGTCCGGCACAGTTTCTACTGCATGCCAAACAGTAATGAACTATACTAAGAAGAACCCAGAGGTATCACTGAAGCATGCTAGAGATATGTTCTCTGTTTGAATGAATGGGGCACCTGCCAAATGGTGACCTCATTATTCACATTTCCTGGCTTGCTGATTAGGATTATATTGATATGAGTGTGTGTGTGTGTGCGCGCGTGTGTAATATCAATGCATTATACCACAGTGGCTCACCAAACACAAGCTGAATCATATGGTCAAAGAAGTGTGAAAAATAAGTTGAAGGTACAGAAAATAACGTATAATAGCTGCAAGCAACAATGTGGAGGCCTAGCAGTCTTTCTGGAGCCCACTGCCATGGAAACATACTGGTGTTATGTAAAGGGCAAGGCAGAAAACCCTGATAGCAAGTTTCACGGCAATCGACCAAAGATTGGCTGAGATCTGACTTCACTTCCTGTTCAGCGGTTTTGCAACCAATTATATTGTATTGGATGCCTTTGTGGATGAAAACGATAGTGACTTTTGTGAGGCTTGGTCTGAAGATCATCCGTGTCAGATTGGGAGGAATTGACACAAATTGAATTTAATTTTTTGAATTTCCCCTTCAATAAAGTATCTTTCTATCTATCTATCTATCTATCTATCTATCTAAATTGTGTACTGTAAAAACGCTTTGATGTTTATGATAAAAATCAGCTTAATTTTAGTTTCCCCCTCAGATTGCACTGTGGTTGTTATACAACTTTCTCCTGTTTTATTTGAATTCTTGAGAGACACTGGCCTATTAAAAAGGACCTTGAATTTGGAAAATATCAGATTTGACACAACCTGGTGCCAAGCACGACAAAAGGCTTGTTCTTATCTTAGACTCAATTCAGTAACTAATTTTTTCGCCATGTACTCCAGTTGAATAATGTTCCTGTGAACATTGCGCACACGGGCATGTCAGTTAAAAAATATGTGTGGTCAGGCGCATGATCCAAAAATACATACTATTACACACCCCCTCACCCCCCCACACACACACTTACACATCATTACACCATACAACCCTCCCCCCCCATACACATACATGAACTGAACAAAAACACACACATGAACATGTGCACATAATGAGGAGCAAACACACGCACACACTCAGGAGCGAACACATGCACACACACACACACACACATAGAATCACACACTCTCACTTTAACACACACCAGCAATGAGGGGGGCAAGCAACTCAGCAGCAGGCATTCAGCTAAAGTATAATGTCAAGCGACAACAGATATAACGGGCTCAGATCTAAGGTTACTTCCTAATTTCAATTGGACCTCCCACAGTACTACTAGAGACAGCTGCATTCAGTTTAAACAGAGACTTTCTAATGAGGAGACACAGCACTCAAAAAATCCTCCATAGAAATGCATGGGGTTAGTTTGTAACATCAATATGGCAGTTGTCTACACATATCCCAGCCCTTCCACGGCAAAACGTTGACATGTGAATACATTGAGCCAATCATGTGGTGTGTTGTGAAGACATTGTGCCAATCATGTGTTGTGATCTCACCGCTGGAGCAAGGTTGGTGTCGTGAAGCCTAGCGCTCTCGCATTTCTGCCGAAATAGATGCCCGATAAGTGGCCAAAAAGCGTTGCAATATGGCCACCGAGTGGAGGGACTTGCCTAAACGGACTTTGGTTTAAACATTTCACCTCATATTTCATGCACTGCATGTGCACCATTTTTACCCTGAGATTCTGTTCTCAAACTTGGGTCCTAGGGTGCCTACACAGCTTCACTGCTCAGCCCCCAGAGTGTGGTTATAACTTGGTTGGTGTAGCAGTTTTGGCCTTATCAGCAATTTGATGCTCAGCACAAATCACTACAAGGACATCATCTGGTAAGTAGCCTCATTATGTAGACTTTTGTTGGATTCTAGGACACACACACACACACACACACACACAGGTACCCCCTCCTCACACACACACACACACACCATTACACCCCCCCACACACACACACACACAAATGCCTCATATCTCTCTTGCAAAATATAATACTGTCTCAGACAGCAAAATTTGTCTGGCCCACCTCTGGCTAGGCCACCACTGGGCCACTGCTTTGCCTCAGTGTTGGCCCACTTCTGGCTAGGCCCCCACTTCCCCAGCCTGAGACTGGGGAAAAAAATGTTTAAATCAGTGGTACATAGCTTGAGTTATCTGCTAGTGGCTAGTGCAGACAGGCGGCTATGAAGCTATGCTATGGGGGCTTAATGAAGGCATGACATTAATTTCGAGGCAGCTTTGTGGGCGGGATTTAGGTCAAGACAGAGGGGCTATCAGCCTGATAATGGGGAATGAATGATAATGTTTTGAGTCTCAGTGCTTGAAGCCCGGTCATTATCATCCACAGACTCGAAAATAGCCTTGGCTTTGCCTGGTTCGATAATCGGTCTGCGGCTATCTGGCGCCTTTGCAGCTTTTCTGCTTGGCCCCCAATAATAAGAAAAATGAGAAACACTTAGGTTGCCATCACAGCTTCGCTGCCAGGCCCCCAACAAGAGATCCTAGTATTTTATGAATGATTTTTGTTGTATTACTATTTTTTCTCCAAAAACAGTAATCCTCAGCTTTGACAAGTCAGATAAGTTAACATACACTGAAAAGCATAGTGTAATAATAATGTTCTTTTTTCTCCACTTTTAACACAATAGTTCCATCCAGACTCATCATGAAACTGAGAGACCTGAACATCAGTTCCTCCCTGTGCAGTTGGATCCTAGACTACGTGACTGACAGGCTACAGGTGGTACAGCTGGGTAACATAATCTCCTCCACTCTAACACTCAGCACTGGTGCCCCGCAGGGATGTGTGTTAAGCCCCCTGTTGTACTCATTGTTTACTCATGACTGTACAGCAACTCACAGCAATGTTCGCTCACGCTGGAGATGCAACCCCATCGCTTCCCCACCGAGCGCTCTCGTATAGCCTACATAATTTCGCTGCTCTAGTGATGGCGAACTGAAGCTTTCTGAACCAGTGAAGCTTTCAATCCAATTGTATCGAAAAAAGGTTCAGTACTCGAAGCTTCAGAACTCTATGAGGACCTCTGCTGGTGAAAGTTAAGGATAGCATTGTGTCACGAAGCGTTTCAGACATTAGCCATGAATGTCTTTGAGTCGAAGATGAATAAATGTTGAGCATAAGTTAATGGATAAATAAATAATGTCATAAATAGGCCTAACTAAGCCTATTTTGTACCCTGCATAAATACAAATGTAATTGCCTTCTCTACAAAAACAATAAAGGTAGTATTTTGGCTGTGAACATTTCTTGTATTCGTAAACAAATACATCAATTTAGAAGGGAGATGAATAAAGAATGGGCATGCACATTGCACACACATTTCTGTGATTATATTGAGCACGTAGCCTAGACCAATTGTAATCTGGGTTGTGTTCTAACTGCGATGCAGTCCTGCACACGCCTGGACTCGAACCTGCGAAACAGACGCACCTTAGAACGGGAGTCGAGCGTGCTGATAATTGAGCTAAAAACCCGGGATATAAGCTTTCGTGTCAGCAGCACTATTGAGTCTGTTGGCTCTCCTTCTTCAACAACCCACAACGGCGCCCCCCGTGTCGCGCAACTTTAATGCTTTGAATTAAATTTCGAAGCAGTCACGTGGGTGTGTGTGAAACGAAGCTTCAGACGTCACTTATCACGTGATTATCACAAAACGAATCAAGCTCCGATACAAAGCTTCACTCCAAATTGGTTCATGTCTTCGATACACGCTTCGAAGCAGGGGGTTCACGGGTAACATCACTATGCTGCTCGCTGGACGCGCTCTAACATGGGCTGAGAGCATATGGAGCCACGGAGGACCACTCACCGAATCAGTTAAAAACTTTAAGACCCACTTCAGAGAGGTCTTCAGTCTTCCTGAGGGCGACACCTCCACGCAAGCACAGCTATACGCCTTACGACAACGCAAGATGCCTATTTGCGAATACACTCTGCGTTTTCGTACTCTTGCTGTTGCCAGTGGCTGGAATGAGCCAGCCCTGATTACAGCTTTCCGCCAGGGACTGGAACCATGTCTCCGTCTCCAACTATCCACCTATGATGACGCCCTAGGCCTAGAGAAGTTTATCCAGCTGGCCACGAGAGAGAGTGGCTCACCGACGTGAGAACTGTGTGCATGAGCTCCGCAACCACCCTGCAGGTACCTATCAGATTTATAAAGACACCAGGGGAGATCAAGAGGAGCCCAGGCAGATTGACTCCACACGGCTCACCCTTTCAGAGTGTCGTCATCGAATGAGCTTCGGCCTCTGCCTATATTGTGGTACTTCGAGCCACATCATCACTCACTGCCCTACACGTCCTCTACGGCCTCAGGTGAGTGCTGTTCAAATGCCTCCTATTTATTTAAAACCTTTGACTACTCCTGTGCTGGTTACTGTCTCCATGGCCACCTATTCAGCCACAGCCCTCACCGACTCGGGTGCGGCCGGGAACTTCATCTCCGGCCAACTCTGCCGACAGCTCCAGCTTCCGAGGGTCCGTTGCTCAACAGCAGTCACCGTCCACTCTATAGTAGGCAAACCCCTGACCACGGACTGATACGTTTTCAGACCTCACCGCTCGAGGTGCGAGTAGGTGCTTTCCACGTGGAAACTATCACCCTCTTTGTCCTTGAAAATTCCACTGCAGATGTTATCCTGGGACGTCCCTGGCTAGTCAAACATGCACCCTCTATTTCCTGGGACAGTAGCCTCACCGTTCTTCGTGGCCAAGAAAGACGGGGGTTTACGTCCCTGCATAGATTACCGTGCCCTCAACCGGATCACAGTATCCCCTTCCACTCGTTCCTGCAGCCCTGGAACAGCTCCGAGGAGCCACCATCTTCTCTAAGTTAGACCTGCGCAGCGCCTTTAACTTAGTCCGCATACGCCAAGGAGATGAGTGGAAGACCGCATTCGTCACATCCACAGGGCACTACGAATACCTTGTTATGCCCTATGGGCTTTCGAACGCCCCTTCCGTCTTCCAGGGCTTCATGAATGAGATCCTCTGTGAGTACCTCCTCCAATTTGTCATAGTGTACATTGATGTCCTAATTTATTCCACTGACCTAACTAGCCATATCCAGCACGTGTCCCTGGTTCTAGATAAACTGTGCCAGTTCCACCTATACTTAAAGGCAGAGAAGTGCAGCTTCCACCAGTTCTACATCCAGTTCCTGGGCTATAACATTGGACCCCATGGTGTGAGCATGGATGACAAAAAGGTGGACACCATCTTGTCCTGGTCAGTCCCAAGTACTGTAAAGGAACTCCAATGCTTCCTTGGCTTTGCCAATTTTTACAGACGATTTATCAACAACTACAGTCGTCTTGCTGCACCCTTGACTACCCTCCTTCGCAAGAAACCAAAGAGCTTAGTCTGGAATTCCGAAGCCACCAAAGCCTTCCACACACTTTAAGAGGCATTCTCCACAGCACCTGTCCTCGGCCATCCAGACCCAGATCGGAACTTCGTGGTTGAAGTTGATGCCTCCGCCATAGGAGTGGGAGCTGTTCTATCTCAATGCCATGGTGATCCACCCCGGCTCCATCCTTGCACCTACTTCTCCAGGAAGCTGAGCCCAGCTGAACAGAACTATGACATCGGTAACAGGGAACTCCTGGCTATCAAGCTTGCCCTGGAAGAGTGGCGTCATTGGTTGGAAGGGGCAAAACATCCGTTTATGGTCCTCACGGATCACAAGAACCTGCAGTACCTCCGGGAAGCAAAGCGACTCAACCCTCGACAGGCTAGGTGGGCCCTGTTTTTCACTCGTTTCCATTTTACCATAAAGTACAGACCGGGCTCTAGGAATTGTCGAGCTGATGCCCTTTCCCATGTCTTCAATCCTGAGGAATGCAGTGAGCAACCTGAACCCATCTTGCCTGCTGGTGTGGTGGTGAGCCCCATTCAGTGGACTCTGGAGGAGCAAATAGCTGCTGCACAAGAGACAGACCCGCCACCTCCAGATATCCCGGGTGGCCGCACGTATGTGCCTAAGACCCTCCGCATGAATCTACTCACCACGGCACATTCCACACCAGGCTCTGGACACCCTGGGACAAGTGGCACCCTCTCACTCCTCCAAGAACGTTACTGGTGACCTGGTATGACAAGGGATGTTCGAAGGTTCGTTGCAGGGTGTGCTGACTGTGCCATGGCAAAGACCCCTCGACATCTACCTGCAGGAAAACTTCTACCTCTGCCCATTCCCCAGCGGCCATGGTCACACCTCGGAGTGGACTTTGTTACCGATCTCCCGCCATCCCATGGCAACACGTGCATACTGGTCATCATAGATCGCTTCTCCAAGGCCTGCAAGTTGATTCCCCTGAAAAAAATCCCATCAGCTGCGGAAACTGCGGAAGCGCTATTCACCCACGTGTTCCGCAACTTTGGCCTGCCTGAAGATATTGTTTCAGATCGAGGACCACAATTCATCTCCCGGTTCTGGCGAGCCTTCCTCCGGCTGCTGGGTGTGACAGTGAGTTTGTCTTCTGGGTACCACCCCCAGACAAATGGGCAGACCGAGCGCAAGATTCAGGAGGTCAGCCGATTCCTGCGGACCTACTGTCAGCATCACCAACACACCTGGAGCCAGTTCCTGCCATGGGCTGAGTATGCCCAGAACTCCCTGCGCCAGTCTTCCACTGGCTTGACCCCTTTCCAGTGTGTGCTCGGTCACCAACCGCCACTCTTTCCCTGGTCGGGAGAACCCTCGGATGTTCCTGCAGTAGACTCCTGGTTCCAAGATAGTGAGAGGGTCTGGAACGATGCCTATCACCAGCTGCAGCGAGCTATTCGTCGTCAGAGCCACCAGGCTGACATTCGACGTTCCACAGCCCCGGAGTTTGCCATTGGCCAGAAGGTGTGGCTCTCCACCCGAGACATCCGGATGAGGCGCCCGTCAAAAAAGCTAAGTCCCCGATACATCGGTCCCTTTCCCATTACACATCAAATAAACCCGGTCACATATCGTCTCCTACTCCCCTCAAACTACAAAATCCATCCCACATTCCATGTATCACTCCTCAAACCCTATCACTCACCCCACTTTCCTTCTTCTACAGAGCCTGGTACTGCTGTGGAGCCCCCTCCGCCGCTTCTCCTGGACGAGGGTCCAGTCTATGTTATCCATGACATCCTCGACTCCCGACGACGCCGAGGTCGACTGGAATACCTGGTCGACTGGGAGGGTTATGGCCCTGAGGACCGCTCCTGGGTCAGCCGTAGTGATGTTCTGGACCCCTTATTGCTTGCTGAATTCCATCGGACCCATCCCAGTCGACCTGCCCCTCGCAGTCGGGGATGACCACGGCGTCGCAGCCCCTCGTCCATGGGATCAGCTTCTTGGGGGGGTAATGTCACAGCCACACCAGGCTCCCCTCCTGCCACACCCACTGCTCACTCTCCTGAAGCTCCCCTCACTTGTTCACACTCCCCAGTCTACTAATGACCTGCACCTGTTCCCAATCAGCCTCACTCCCTACTTAAACCACTGTCTCCGCTCAGTCTTTGTCTGGCCTCGTCTTTGGCAACCCCTCATTCCTGTTCGGCGTGAAGAAGTTTTCCCCAGAGACTCAGACTCCTACCTCTAAGCTCTCCTGAGTGTTACGTGCCAACTTTGTCGAGAGCTTGTTGATTCCTGTGGGCCTTTTGTGAGTATTGTTTGGACTCTTCGCTGTTGGTCACCTCCTGTACCTTGAAACTCCAGTGCTTCTAGTGTTTTTCCCCCTGAGTGTTTTCTCCTTTGCCTGCCTTCCATTGGACTTACTAAACCCTGCCAGTTTGTGAAATAAACCCCTTGAACCCGATTCTCTGTTGTCTGAGCCTGTGTCGGTGACACTCACACTTCAGTCTTGTCTAATTAGCGATTACCTTTTTATTTACTACTATTTAATTTATTCTTTAAAGTTGAGCTGGCTCTTGAGCATAAGGAATTTCATTACTTATAAATCATTATTTGAGAAAATGACAATAAACTTGAACTTAACTAATAAGAAAGTTATGGCATAGTCAGAACCCTTTTCAACCAATCATTGTTTGACAAGAACAGAAAGAAGCATGGGCGAGGATGTTTCGAAAAGGAAAAAACATGCACGTTTGACACATGATGTTTATTGTACAGTGACAGGATAATTGCATGCACATTTCCATTTCTCTGTATGTGTGTGTGCGTGGAAATTTTACAGATGTGAAATGGGTTGCTTTGCTTTGGGAAGCAAACATATTTCCCTGTGAAAAAGGTACCAGTGATTCCCTTTCTTTCCCCATGTGTTTTGGGAGACAACTATCTCAGCTCCCTTTTCTCAGGGATGAAAATAATCAGTTCACATCAGTAGTGTCACACAGTGGCATAATGGTCCTATAAAAACAGAACCACCTGCTAACATCTACAGCCAGTGGATCAGAGGACTATGGTCTTTAGCCAGGACTTCATCATGAGAATGTCATGGATGTTGGGGACGTTAAATGATACAAGTTTAATGACCACATCCCCCTGTTTTGGTAACTGTCCATCTTAGTCATTTTGGTCTTTGTGGTAAACCTCTAGATGAGCCATCTACTGTATCATATGAATGGCAGCTTTCAGCAAATGTGTTATTGTGCACCACATACCACACTGTGATGCAGGTGACTGTGATGACTTTAATTGTGTGCATGTGATTAAATAACATCTTATAACCCAGGGACTGGCTGCCAGGTGGCTATGAATTATTAGTTATTTATTAGCAGAAGAAACTGTTGCTCTTTGCATTGAGGAGTTCTTCTGCCCTGTCTTGCCCATTTACTTCTGTATATTGGGACATTCCAGTGGCCATTATCCATTACATACAAAAACACTGTTTTTTTTTCATACTAGTGTTTTGGCACTTACACATCAAAAGTGTTTTTTCTTTCTCTCTCTTCTCCCTGTTTGAAGCCCTCTGTTTCACTCTTTCACTCTGAAAGAGGAAAACAAGAATAAGGTCAGTGAGTATGAAATTATCCCCAAACACAAACAATCAGCTTATTCTTGTCACTCGTAACTAATGTGCTGCGCAAACATGGCCTGTTTGACGTGACTGAGGTGCAAACATCTTGGCCCCACACCCTGAGCCCACTCAGCGCAACCACCCTTTAATCAGGCAGGGTTTTGCGTGGCTGCTCAAGACAGCACTGCTGTAGGCGTGGTCAAGCAGTGGTAATGGCACTGCCTGAAAATCGGACGGCCTGGTTCAATTTCCGGACACTCAGTTGCATGTCACTTTGTATAAAAGCATCTGCTAAGTGCTAGTCGACTTTGACTTTTTAAACTTTAAAATGTGGGTCAGAAAAAGGTCTCAACAAGAGGGAGGGATTCTCTCAGTTATTGTCACTGCCCTCTGACAGAAGTGAAGCATGTCTGCAAGACATCAGATTTCTGTCAATATCTATTGTGTTTTTGACTGTGCATAATATCTAACCTGGATTGGTTGTGTGAGTGAGTCATTCAGTGGTCTGTTATTAATATTTTCATTTCATCATTGGCTTAATATGATCACCTGCTATAATATTCTTATCTGTTCTGGGTATTTCTCCGAAGGACAGGTTACAGCAAAACTCCAGCCTTCTCCTACTCTGTCTGTTTTTTTTTTTTTTTTTACAAACAGTAAACGTGTTGAGAGGTATATTTATTGGTGTAAGACTGTGAGAGTTGTTTCAGATGGTTTTGATTCATCAGCCAGGTCGGACATCTGTTCCTGGTTCAGACAGAGGAGAAAAAAAAAAACTTTAACGTGCAAAAAAATGTGTTTATTTTGGATTACTTTTTCAACAGCCTCTCCAATCCTAACAAGTTGTCAAGTATGTCCAATAACTAGGTACATTATACAGGCTGTCTGTGACCTGCTCAAAGTCGATTAACTTTTATAAGTCTAAATAAGTGCTTTCAGCCACTTAGTGTAGTCATTACCCTTTAAAGTTCTCAGACACAAATCTAAACTGAAGTCATGTTCATTTAAACCCATGGCATGTGTGAAGTCAGTTACGTGTAATCAAGACGGCGTTTTATTTGATTCCTGCCAGTCTTACAATGACTGAAAATAGTTTTAGCAGCAACTAAATGCATACTCTAGGTTAGGTGAGAGTATGACAGTTTTATCCCAGGGTCTTTTTGGACTTAAAATTACATCTGTGTTGGTTTCGAATGTTCTGTCTGAGAAAGATTTTCAGGAAATGGCTGCTGGACATCCAGTAGTTTGTGCATAACAGATTTGGAGAGTCCCTAAAACCATGTAGCTATTCACTGTCAAATCCCTCATCAAAATTGATTGCAGATTCTTTTGTGTGTGTGTGTGTGTGTGTGTGTGTGTGTGTTTGGGGCCAGTCTGGTGTGCCTATTTGTGATTAGAATAACTGGCTATAATATTTCACCAGACATGAAATAAAAATGAAATGAGTCCAGATGCAATTTGAAATGTTAACAGTCAACAAAAGGTGTTTCTGATTGGTGCCTTAATCGCCTTGTCAAACATATCTGGAACATTTTGGGGTGAGTACCTGAGACAGAAATGTCAGTGTTGGACTGAGATGGAAATACATCAATACTACTCTATTTTTTTTAAACGGAGAAGCCACTGTAAAATGATCAACAGGTCAAACAAAACTCTTGAGGACCCTTGATGACTTGTTGTTTATAAATCATGTTTTGGTAAGTCGGCCTGTTACTATTCATACATTTATGCATGGATTCCACACCAGCATACTTTCTTGATTGCAACGTCTCATTTTGTGGCATTTTGGAGCTCAGAAATCTGGGAGCCTTGCAGGCCTGTCATCACATAATTCTGGAAGATTCTCTGAGTGCACAGCATTCTGTTGCCAGACAGACTCTGAAACAAGCTCATGTCATCTTTCCATGAAGCAGTCTTTTGAGCCGAGTCCACTCTGATGCCATATCAATGTGCAGAGCATGTATTTTGAAGACCTGTCAAAGTGACACTTGAAGAGGAGAATGATTTAGACAGTGTGCTTTCAAATGCCAGGAGAATCCGGTAGTGTTTGACAGCTAAATTAGAAACAGCAACAGAATGTGAGGAATTAACCATTTTCATTTAATATTAAATGCCCTGTGTCGCCAAGATATCCACTAAAGTTTCATGATTCATATAGCTTCAGACCACATTCTCTCATAATACTACTTTGTACCTCAAGAGGTATATCTGTATTGAATACATGCAAGTCAATGGAAGAATGCCATTGTGGAAGCAATGGTGATGACAAGTCAAAATCTACACATAGGTCCTTTAAATTATTGTTTCATAGAGACACTGTAGTTACACTTGGATGGATTGGTCGATGGATGATCGCAATGAATACATAACAGTCTGTAGCCTAATCTGAACACACACACACACACACACACACACACACCTATATAAATCTAAAACCTTTCACATGGTATGTTCAGAAGCAGTGTTTGATGAAGCCATTCACAAAAGCTTAATTCCAAAGCTTTTCTTTCCCTTCTAACTTCTTTCCCTTCTAACTATCCTCAGCGCTGTTAAATGCTATGGTGGGGGGCGCTTTGCTGCAAAGCCTGGGCCAAGTGTGGAGCCTAGAACACTGGCACACTTGCCTTTCCTGGGACTGCTAACATACACAGCGGTGTCAACGCTCGAGATTCAGGCGCTGACTCCTGTGCACTGTGCATCGTCCAAATGCAACGGATGTGGACAAAATGGGGCATATTTAGTGTGTCGCTCCTTTCCCAGGCTGTTTTTTTTTCTTTTTCTTGCAAGGTCATCCTTCAATACATAAAGTCATTTGAGGACACTGTCTTGGTAAGAAACAGTAGCCATTTTGCAACCTCCTCCAACTTTGGCAGAAATCTCCCAGGGTGCACAGTTAGGACCAGCTTTCCCCTTCACTGGAAGACAGTGGAATGAAGACCAATACTCTGGAGGAACTTTCTATATCAAATGACAGCGTCCTTGTCTGTAATGAACATAATTACACTGGGTGTACCTATCCTGCATATATGGCAAGCAAATGCTGTCATCTTGCAATTTTATTTTTGTGAATTCCTTAAGGAACCCAACCGTTGCAAAGATCTCCTCGAGTTAAAGAGACAGATTGCAATAATTTGGCACTTTTTAAAGGCAACTAGTACTGTTATCATCTTCAAAATATTTTTCATGATTCAAGGCCATATGAAGAACAGATAAACACACCTGTCATTCCAACTAGCTGTTTTGGCAACTCATGTTCTTTGGTTTGGGTCAGAGGACCCCCAAAAAAAAAAAAAAAAAAAAAAAATAGGTTAGCGTGGTAGCAAGGCTCTCATCAGTGCCAGTTGTTGTTGTGAGTTTGTAAGCCTGTTGACTTGTTCACTTGCTGTTGCTAGTTGTGAACCAAAGCTCCCTACTGCTGCTTTTACTGAGGAACAACTGGATTATTTTAACAGGAAATGTGAAAAATGAAAGACGCAAAATAGCCCAGTATCCTTTCCTGTATATGTGTGGAAAATCTTAACCAACTAATACTTGTCATTTCTCTGCATGTCAAGACACAACAGTTCTCTGTCACATCCATCCTTATTCACAGTATTACATAGCAAAGTATGTCACTATTAGTATCCACAATAACTCAAGGCTATTGAGCAGAGCACATACAAACTGGTGGATATCCGTTGCACGTCGGAGAAACAAAAACACTTGCTCTTACCAGTCCTGCTAATCCTCATCATTGCAAAACTCTGTACCGTGATTGTCTCTCTAATCAATCATGAGCCTTGAACCGTATCGCTGCCCGGGTTGCAGAGAACATCTGCACTCGCCTGAGTAAACATTGTGTGTAAGTGAAGGGGAATTCAAAGCTTCTGAGTGTTTGGATCTGTTAACAGGTGCCATCGTTAGGGCCTGTTTGAAGTGTGGCTCTGATGCTGGCGTGCGGTGATTGGGGAAGACTGTGTAACCTCCGCTGGGCACGCTCAACTGGAGGAGCTCCCAACGCCTTATTGAGTATCAACAGCTTTTTAATGGCTCGCTGATAGGTGCAAATGTGTGCAACATGGAGTGTGGCGTGACTTGTCCTAGAGACGGGTAAACAGAGTCTTGTGATCCAAAAATTTCCACCAACATCACAACAAAACCCAAAGCAAGACTTAAGCAACAAAGTTCAGACAAGACACTTACAGTACATTAAAAATGTAGACATGGTCATCCAAAGCAATGTTAGGTATAGATACACGTTTTCAGCTGTATTCCCACAGAATCAAACCCATGATCCAAATGGAATGTCAGGTGGTTTTAAGTTCTGGGAGATATTCCAAGTACGTGGTTTAGTGACAAACCTGGGTAAGTTAACACAGAGTAAGTGGTAAACCTCCTAATAGATGAGCTGTATGGCTTCATTCTCCTAACAAAACAATGCCATAGGACTCTTGTTGTAGGAGGTTTACCACTTACTCTGAGTTAACTTACCCAGGTTTGTCATTAACCCCCCCCCCCCCCCGATCCCAGGGGCTGCCACTGTTGTGCCCTTGAGCAGAACACATCCCTCCAGGGACTTGTCTAAGTAGTTAGTTCACTGTAGGTCACTTTGGATAAGAGCATCAGCTAAATGACAAATTATAAAAGTATAGTTAAGTTATGGCAACGTGTAATGACAATGGTGTGAATTAAACCTGACTCCAGTTATCTTGCTATGTTGAGTGTGCTTAATCTTTTAACAGCATATCATGACACATCACACCTGGAGGTCGGGACCGAGCAAAAACTATCTGATGAACTAGATTAATAAAAAAAGAAACAAAGTACAGTGGGCTGTAATGATGAAGTGCATGATATCGCTGTTCATATAAGTTCTTTGATGTGCCCTCTGCAGCTTGGGCTGTGCTATTACATCACCTCAATCTCACTCCACGATGACCTGACATGAGGTATGGGATGTGTATGAGATGGGCACAGATGACTGAAGATTTCAGATGAGCGGCCAGGCCGTATTTTAATCAGGTCAAGCTGGGTCAAACACCCACCAAAAAAGATCCCCTATTCATTGTGATTTCCATTTGCCTGGGTTGCACAACAACATTATAACTTAATAAACAATGACATGGCAGCATAACTTTCCATGATTCTGTACATTATAGAATAACCAAATAGGAATATTAATATTTGTTTAGGATAGTCCACATTGGCTATCTGGTTATTCAACTATCCGTTCAAACCCCTACACCATATCAGACCTTTGAAATACCTTGAGTCATGAGTGTATGCTAGAGCATTCTATTCAAGTTCAATCCGTTGATCTTTGACTATTTAGTCAGTCTAAGAATAATCAGAAACACACACTATACATGTGTCCAAGAAGTAACCAAAGATGTTCCGTAAATAAAATGACCCTGATTCTGAATTTTGTTTTTGTTACATGAGAGTTGTATTTCTGTCACCCTCAGAAACGTAGATCTGGATGCGACTCAGCAGAACTGGTCCAACTTCAGGCCAAGGTTGTTTCTCTACATATTTGAAACCTGATCATACGCCTGGACGGGGGCCAAAACCCAATAAGGTTCCCACACGAGCATCAGAACATCTCTGCAGCGTCCAGGAAAATGCTGCCAGGCGAGTGTCAGACCTGTGGCTTCTGGTTGCCATTCAAACTTCCAGCAACCCCAGCACTCCGGGTAATTAAAGACAATTTAGAAGAGTCACGCAAGGCAGAGCTGCAATGTGCTCCCGATTCGGGTGCTGCTGGGACGTCCATGTGCGTATGCATGCATGTGTGTGTGTGTGTGTGTGAGATGCTTCTCCAGAGCCAGGTTTTCATCTCGCGCCTGTTTTCCTGTTCACAGGGTTCATTCTCAGCTAGCCTGGTCCCTGCATCCAAACCCACTTGAATGAAGGACAAAAGCTGTCTTTCATGATGAATAATTCAATCATCTTGACAACGCTATCATGTAATCTCGCTTCAGGCCATGACATATTCTCGAACACATCACAGCGGTAACACATGTCAGATCTGAGGAAACAAAAAGAAAATAACTGACAGGGCAAAAATAAAAGAAAATCAAGAAAAGATGAATCATTATATAAAGATACAACGCAATACTAAAGAGGGGTAGTACAGTGTAAGCAGGCGGGAAACCACAAACAATACCTTGAATAGATATGTTGTGTAGAGAGTTATGAGCTCCAAACCATTGCCCAACTGATCAGATTGTGATGTGAGGCATGTATATGGCAGCACATTATGATAATCGAAGAATTAAAATTAGAGCGGGGCCACTTTCACAAGCACCAAATGCAAACAGTAGCATTAACAGTAAAAAAAAACTAAAAAAACCTCAGCACATTTAGAAGAGAGCAGACTGTCTGACTGGGTAAAGCCAACGGGTGGAAAAGCAATGAAGCCAAGATTTACTAGACCATGGGAAAGGCACCAATAAAATTAACATGTGGAGTTAATCTGGTGGCTGAGCCTTCATCATCAACATAGCAATTAAAACATAAGAGAGAGCATAACTCTGGAAATACAGACCATGATTCATCTCAACCTCTAACCGAGTACTGTATCTGGACTTGCTGTTTTGCCCTGACATACGCAATGACAGGTGGCTACATACAGTTGTGTTGAAAGCAGACTGAGGTTAAGGAAGGGCCATGTTTTTCAACACGAACCCTTTCCCACACATTAACCTCCTGGCCTTTTGAGAGCTCCACATGCCACATATGGTTGACTTCCTTTTTTAATGACTACCAACCCCTCCTGGCCTTTCTAGGGAGACTGGATTCTGTGGTTACTGCAGATCTAAGGCTGTGTTGGAGAGTGTGCTGTAATCTACAGGTTTGGCTACATCTGATGCACTGCTATATACACAGTAAATACTGCAATTTATAAAACAAACTAACAAACAAAGTACCCTCTGCTCTCATTGGGTAAACCTGGCACTTGTGTTTTGTTATTCTTTGTTGTTGTTGAATGTTGTTTGATTTTTTTTATTGTCAGATGTGGTGAGGACCTATTACACAATGAATATCCTGAAGGCCAGGGATTTATTTTAATATGCTATGCTGAAAAAAAGAAGACTTACTAAAACAGTGTTGCTAAATGCATTGGAGGGAAGGGCCAAGGTGAGTCTACGGACTTCACACTCACATTTCAGTGGGGAAAAGAAAGATTTGAACAAAATTTCTCCCAGGGAATAATAAAAATGTTTGACACAAGAAGACATTAATGATCGTATTACTCTTCGTAATGGGAAAGACACAGCAATGGGCTCTGGTGTGCAGGGTGTCTGGGTCAAATTGAAAAAGCAGGAATTTGATTTGATTAATGTTCCATCTTTGTCCAGACCATCTGTGCAAGAGATATCAGCAAGCACGGATGAGAGTATGCTATCCGAACCAAGGTATAGCACTGCAGGTAAGATTGACAGAGAAAGAGAGGGAAACGAGAGAGAGAGAGAGAGAGAGAGAGAGAGCGATGGGGGGGGGGGTGTCCCACCTTACTTATTCCATATGGACAATAAAATACAGCTTTAGCAAACAAACTTTATAAGCTCTTACAGAGGAATCCTTTTTCTCTTTTATTTTGTTGAAAAGAACTCCCTACTTATTCTTAACTTCCCATGCCGTGAGTAAAATAATAATCTGAAATTGGCTCACTCATGTTTAGACAGAAGGTTCACTTTTACTTTAATGAGTAAAAGATCGATAATATGTCTGCTAACTAGGAGCATAAAACAATAACATTTTGACTGTTGTCATTAAAATTGTACGGCTATTTGATGCTTACGTTCTTGAATAAAATCTGTCCCACATCTTGATTAAGGTAAAATAAACATTCTTGGCAACAGTGAAATAAGTACTTTCAGTCTGAAATTCAATAACTTTGAAGTACAGGTGCATGTGGGAGAGGTTTGAAGGTTAATTCTGCCTATAAAAGGGGTCAATGAGGGTCTCTTTAACATCATTATACTAAACATGCAACATTATTCACTTCACATAGATAAATTTATAATAAATAAATAAATAATATGCATACATATATATTTGTGAGTTTTCACTTAAAACAGGGATGATCCAAAATGCAATTTACTCCAAAGGTGGACTTTTATATCCTCTTATAAAGGTTCATTGTGTGCAACCGCATTGCCTTGACTGAAGTTAATGAACCTCACTGTCATTATCAGCTGTCTCTACTCATTAGCAGGAACTTAAGAGATCTGTTAAATTGTCAGGCTCTGTCTCTGGATGAAGTCTTCATTCTGGATCAAACACTCTCAATATTTTATGAACAGCTCTACAAGACATTTGGAAGCAGTAAGCGAAATTGAATGATTGCTGGATAATGCAGGCCAAGCACAACACATTTAGGAAATATTATCCTAAAACATCTTGTTTCTGCAATTCCATCTGTCTTGGTGGTGGGAATATGATATGCAAAGTGGAACATTATAATGAAAAAGCAATTTAGAGTTTCATTAGGAAATAGCAATGTTAATGACTGCACACAGACTGCCCACCAGAAAGAATATGAAAACATGAGATAAGGTTACATGATCGCCAAAAGGAAGAAAACATAACCAGATTAAAATTTGCACTTGTTTCAAAGGTACTTGGTCTGGCATAGAAAACCTTGTGAAACTAACTTCTATATGATCAGAGGTGTCTTTTATCAACTGCATTAAAAAGTCTTTCTTTCAGTATTGAATATATTTATACATTGGCACTCTCTTACAAGTTTTTTTAAGAATGGTTTTCTGAGTGTGTTTAGAGATCCCAAACGCTCTTAAATAGCTTATGCCCCCATAGGTTAGCATTATAGCTAATTTCGAAGCGCTGCAGCCAGGGCAGATCTCCAGTTTGATCGAATCAATTTTTGTCGGGTTTTTTGCTTACCCCAACAGGGGGTGACCCTAAAAATGATCGGATTTCTCCTTTAAATATGCCACAGACTAAGAGAAATTACTGTATGATTCCTAGTGGAATATTACAATTGAAAAACAATGGCCAAAACCTACAGAAATCAGTCTGAGAGAAACACTTGGTGTTGTCCTGCTTGCTCGCTCACTTTTTCTCTGGTATTCCAATTTCCATGCCATGTTAGTTAGGGTCCATAAATATCTGTTAGAACAGGGTTGTCTTCTGACACATCTGACATTTGTTAAGATTCCTTGTCCAAGCTTTGTGCTAAGACTCCCACTTCTTCTGTGTGGTGGAGCAGGTCTTAGCCAGGGCCACAATCAAGCTATACCTTCAGTGACAGACAAAATATTGTCATACTAAACATACACATTAAGTTATACCTGCAGGCTATCCATTTACATTACTTACATACAGGGCCACAAGCAAGTATACAAAATAGTGATAATCAGTCCTGATTCACTTGAGAAAAAGGGTTTTGATAATCTGAGAGAAAGACATGTCTCTATTAACCAGGTGACCAGGCGAGACAAGGGTGGCGAGTGGTCTGTCCAATGGTCTCCCTACCATTAACCTGGTTCCTTTTGGTCGTACACCAGGCAACATTTATTAACAACATTAAAATTGTTGTGGAGCAACTGGCTACAGTGCCCGTACCACATTCGGGTCTGAGTGTCCGCAGCTGCCCGTGTTAGAGTCAGACCCGGGTCGTTTACTGATCCTACCCCATCTCTTTCTCCCACTCACTTCCTGTCAGTCTCTCACTGTCTTGTCACAGTAAAGGCCAAAAGTCCCAAAAATATGATTAAAAAAAGTAACATATTTTGCTGAAAATGGAACTCTCTTGAAAGGGTCTATACAAATTGAACTTGACAGTTTCAGGTGTTGCGTGGCAACGTCTTACTAGCTTACTTTCCCTTTCAATTAAATTCCATTGCAATAAGCTAACGAACGTCTTGCAGAGGGATATGAAAGACGTTAATCAACCCGTTGCCATTGACAGCAGTGATTAGCCATAGGACCCTTTCAACAAGGTAAACAAAAACAATGCTTGAACGTTCTATTAGGGCCCCAATTGGGCCAATGATGCTGATAATGGAACTCTCAAGAGAGTTCCATTATCAGCATCATAGTTGGCCCCACAAGGCTTCCGTTTTAACATTCCATATGTTATCTTATGCAGAGGAAGTAGATTGGGAACCAAATAGAACGTTCAAGCATTGTTTTTGTTTTTATTGTTGAAAGGGTCTATATTTTGTCAGCGGAAGACATGAAACGGCAGCGGCGTCACTAGACCTTATTCACTGGGGCACGTGCCTTAGTAAAAGTTTTTTGACGCATGTAGCGAAGCTATTAGTTAAACTACATTTTTCAGTAACTTGACCGTAGCGTCGCTGCTTTATGAATCAAGTAACTTTCCTGTAGTGACGTTATTTTTTTGATCAAGTAGCGACGTAGCGTCCACAAACGCTACAAAATCCAGGACATAACTAAGAAATGAAACCAGGTTTGCTATTTTGAAACAACATTCAGAGTGAACAATCAATCAGAGTTGTTGGTTGGACATGTTCATGCGCGAGCTTCTATTCTACTCTGCCTCTCCTGCCTATATATCTCGAAACATGCGCATGCGTACGGCAGTGGAACTCGCAGAACGACACACACAGACACACATACACAGGAAGGATGGAGGAGGAGACAGGAGGAGAGCAAGAAGATCAGACAACTGACCCTACCACACCGTGGCCTTATCTCCAGATATATATGAGACTGAATATCCTCAGATAAAAAGTATGTGTTCAGATGTCTGCTTTGTAGGCCTAATCCAAAAAACAAACTGTTGTCGACGTCCAAGAAATCGAACACCAACCGAAGAACTCACATTCAGGTGAATCACTAATTTCCCTCCTGCAGTAGGCTATATGCAAGTGAAATGTCTAGCGTCAGTGTAAATCCAAGTGTAGGCTAAATTAGTAAAACGAAAGCTACCCAGCTAACTAGCAAGCAGTGTGTGGTGGGAATCGACTAGCCAAGTGGCTAGGCAGTAGTGTTTTTTTTTAAAAGCTTATAAAGTTTTTAGAATTGTAAAATTCGATTAGCTTGGTGTTTTATCAGGTTCAGTTATTCAGACATGAGTGATGTTCAAGGTCCTTGGCCATAGAGAGCTCATGTGGCCAAGCCTAGCCATTTGTTTTACATAGCCTAACACTTATCAAAATTGTCCAACTAGCCTACAGTAAATTTGTTGAGAAAAATATATCAGCTTTAACTTTATTGGCGCCTTTAATTTCCAGATAGTCAAATCTGATGAGTGCTACTAAAATACTCTCATTAGAGAGCAGTAGTGAAACTTGGATATTGTAATTTCATGGCCTAGCCACAAAATAATTATGTAATTTCATGGCCTAGCCACAAAATAATTATGAATCAATCATTTCTTCTTTAGAGGGTCCACCCAAATAAAATGGAATGGCTGGACAAGGAGCGCGCTCGGGCCAAAAAAAGATGTCTAACGCCACCTGTAAATGATGAAGACAGTGACTTACAACCCAACGTGTCACAGTTTTTCAGGGGGGGGCACACCCATCATATCTCAGGAACGTTCGATAAGCTGATTCTTAACTTCATAGTTCAAGGAATGCACCCCCTCCACACTGTGGACAGACCTGAATATAGACAATTATTTAGTGAAATTCTGCCCTCAAAGCATTTGATGTCAAGGCGAACATTAGGGCGACTTCTTGACAAAGAATACTCTTCCATGAATAGTGCTTTGACTGATGTAATGTCCAAACAGAGTCACCTATGCACCACCACAGATGCCTGGTCATCAAATAATAGGAGCTTCCTCGGTGTCAGTGTCCACTGGATAGATGAGGACTCCTTGAACATCCGCTCTGAGGCATTAGCCTGCCGTAGAATTGTAGGGAGGCACACTTTTGATGTTTTGGCCGAGATGCTTGAAGGTGTTCACAGAGAATTCAACATTAAAGACAAGCTTACTCTAACAACTACCGATAACGGTTCTAACTTTATAAAGGCCTTTAGTATATTTGCGGAAGTTCAGAGGAGTATCCAGGAATACAGTGATGAGGAATAGGAGGAGGAAGACGATGAGGATGAGGAAGATCATCCTGTCTTCATAAATCTCACAGACATCCTGGAGGAAACAGGAAGATTACAGCTTCCCTCCACACCAGCGCTGTGCCTGCCACTCTCTAAATCTTGTTGCCACCAGAGACATTAAGCATGCATTGACCCAGTCAGAGCCATTCAAGAGAATATCGAGATCAACGCTTGCCAAATGTCAGGCTCTCTGGAACAAGCAACGCAGGAGCACTCAAGCCTCTGACACCATTCAAGAGAAGCTAGGATGTCAGCTGATAGTGCCCATTTTAACCAGGTGGAACTCCACTTACCATGCCATGTAGCGCTTGAATACTGAATACCTCACAAAAGAACAAGAATTCTATGAAGTCTGTGAGAAGCTGCAGGTGGCACGATTCAAGTCAACAGAATTCACATTCATACAGGAATATGTGAAGGTAAATATGACAAGTGTGCAAATAGTATGTGAACATAATGACAACAAACTATCATAATAGCCTGAATTTAATATGTGATAAAGTATATAACTAGAAAAGCACTCGGAGAGCGCAGACCTCCGCCAAGGTAATATGGGTGACTGACCCACAAATTCCACACAGTGTTACGGATCACCCCCAAAAATCAGCTGTTCTTTGTCCCAATACCCATGTTGTCTGAAAATTTCATCCAAATCTGTGCAGTACCACCTTGGCGGAGGTAATAATAATAATAATAATAATAATAATAATAACAACAACTCAATTGTATGACTTAAATAATTTAACAATATGTGAGTTAATATTTTTCTTTGACTGTATTCCAAGGTTATGATGCCTTTGGCCAAGGCTCTTGACGTTTTACAGTCTGACCGAATGGGCTTCTGGGGAGTGTTGGTGCCAACCATTTTAATTCTACTTGAAAAGATGGAAGAGATGAAGCGGGAGAGCTAGCTTCATCACTGCAACCCCCTGGTAGATGTGATGATCATCAGTGGGATTAAGAAAAGGTTTGAGTACATTTTTCAAGATACCAGGTTGCTCACAGCCTTTTCAACTCATCCAATGTTCAGACTGACCTACATCCCGAGTGACAAGAAGGCTCAAGTTGTGTCAGACCTGAAAGCAGAAGTACACCTGCTTCAAACTCAGCCTTCAGGTCACAGGCAAACAGAAGATGACAACCTAGCTGATGATGTTGATGAGGTAACGGGGTACTTCCCATCACTGAGATCAGCCACAGAGCTGAATGAAGTAGACTCCTACTTGCAGTCATCTGAAACCAAACTTGTAAATGCATTCCAAAATCTGCCACTAATGAAAAACTCTTTCTTAAGTACAACACGGGAGTCCCAGCAAGTGCAGCCTGTGAAAGACTCTTTAGCGTAGGGAAAGACATTTTCAGACCAAAGAGGAACCGCCTTTCTGATGCAACTTTTGAAAAGCTTCTTTTGTGCCGTGTGAACAAACACCTCTTGTAAGAACAAAAAGTGCTGATCCATGCACCGTTAACCCCCCAACTCCACCCTGCCCTATTCCCCCACCACTAAAACTTTGATTGGACTTGACAGGACTTTGATTGTCATTCAGTTTAGTTCATTTACTATTGTCCCAGTGATCACTTTCTGAGCCATGCTTATTAATCATGGTGTTAGATGTAACGTTAGTTATTATGTTTTTTTGTAAACAGTTTCATTTGTTACTTGAATCGACTTGTTTAATTGAGGTTTGAAGAAGTTTTCTCTAAGGGAGGCCCTAAAGAAATAAGATGCCTTTTATAGGGCTTTGTTTTCCCTAGAAATGTCCAATGGATGTAAACCCATAGCCATGTGTAGAAGTGTAGAACACTACACAGTACCTTTAATTTGGTACTAATAACAGTAAATTGTTTCATAGAGTACTGGGTACTCTACTAGGCCAATAACCTTTTTGTTTTATTTCTAGCAGTAATTACTTCAGTTTTTATTTTATTATGCTGATCATACATAATATGAATCATAATACACTGTGTTAGGTCATTGGCTGATCTTTAATAAATGTTTTAATTTTTGTTTGCTTTCTGTTTAAATCTTAGTAATCCCACTTGTTAAAACATTGTGTTGGTTGTTCTAGTTCCCTAGTCCTAGTTCTTGTTAGTTTAGTTAACTCCAGCAAAATTGTCTAAAACACATCAAATAAGTTAGTTTTTTCATTGATCAACCACTACAGATCTTGTCCCTGTACATGGTGTGGATTAGCTAAAAGTGGTAAATACCATTTTTAACCAGTAATATTGTTCAAAACAGTCTTCTGGGTCCCTATGAAGCACCAACAACCTAGTTAGCTTTATTACAGTTGTGTCCCCTACCAGCTCCTCCAACTCACCAGCCATAAATTATTTGTGCACCAGCCAAGGGCCAGTCTTCTGATGACCTGTTGTTGTTGACCAGCCATAAATGTCACCAGCCAAGGGCCAGTAACCTTAAGTACCAACGGATCCCAGTTACACACACCACAACACGAGATTAAATTTTTGTATAAAAATACATATTTTATTAACATGTAATAACACATGGGTTGCCACTCTAGACGGGGGTAAAGCTTATAGGGGTGGACGTGTTCAGGGTTGGCTACTCAAAATCACACCTGTAGTCAATCCCATCTCGGAACCATAAGGCGCTTTAAAAGTCATAAGCACAAATCACCACATATTATAATTTCACAATCCATGGCACAGCACACAGTAAATGATTTGTGACGTCACGCCCACACACTAAAAAGGCCCTTAAACGTTGCCCACTACAACTCCACCCACTGCCCAGTTTACTGCAGCCCACCAGCACATAGGACACAATATACAAAAAAAGAATAGAAAGAAAATTATTGTCCGTTGGCCGGGATCCTCCCGGCCAAAAGGAAAATAAAAAAACAATGAATCACAGTTCCAAGGGGATTGGTATCAGTCTCACCGGGGCCTCTGGGAAATGTAGTCCGCTACCGGATCGGCAGTAAGCCTAGTTCTTTAAGATGACGTCACGGCAGCACACAACGATGCAGAGTTGGAATATCACCGTCCCTTTTTATCCACTCCACTTTAGCGTTGTCACTCGACTGCGGCTCTCCTCCGGATCAGGCTCCGTCTCGTCGTCTGGCAGCGCCCGCCTGGAATTCCAACACCATCGTGAGCTACATGGAGCATGTGAATTTACAAAAGAACACAAATAGCCCTTCCCGTTACTGTGGCGATCGTCCAGTGTAGATAGCCCACAGCAGCCCAGCGTCCTCGTTGGCAGTCACGGTCAGCAGGCAGAGGTCAGCACAGGCAGCGGTCAGCAAACAGCGGGCAACAGACAGCGGACAACGGTCAACAGGCAGCAGGGCTTCGCCTTCTCCCCTACTCCAACCTCCACAGTCCTGCTGCTCACTGCCTCTTATCCAAGCTACAATCACCACACCAGCCAACCAGCGCGGTAGCCAGATGATTGCCTATCAAGGCTGACGGGTGTGGGAAATTGTCCAGAGCACCACTCAGGCTTCTGGGCAGAGAAAAGAATCAGTGCACAAGCATCCTACCACACAAACAACACTGTCATTGCTCGTCTAAGAGTCCATAATGTCCATAACTGCAACAGTCCATATAACATTGGTCTCCATATTATAATCAGTCCCCACACAACATATACACATCCTCCCCGCCCACGACATAAATGCTAGGTCAAATTCAAGACTCTTTTCTTCAGTGGTTCCTTGTTGGTGGAATGAGTTGCCCAGTGCTCTCCGTTCCTGTGGCAGTTTTGGGTCTTTCAAGAGGGGTTTAAAGACATCTCTGTTTAGCCGTAATTCTGGCGAAAATTGACCCCAGGGTGTTTTTCTACATTAAAACACATCAAATAAGCTGTGGAGACAGTATTTTTCGTTGATCAACCACTACAGAGCTTGGCCCGGAATATGCTATAGCCCCACAGTGGATTAGCTAGGGGCAGTGAGCCAAACGCTTCCCAAATAGCATTTTTTAAATCAGTAATATTGTTCAAAACAGCACCAAACCTCGTCAGTAGCTTGCTCAGGATCACTACACATAAAATGAAGCACCAGCAACGTAGTAAGTGAACGCGGAGTTTATTATAGCAGACTGTTAATCTCATAGTAGACTGAGATCTCACATGTAGCATGACGTCTATTGCCGGAAGGACTTTCCTTAGCCCTTGGAACCCGATTGACGCAAAGTGCGTCAAAAAACACACCCTTTCTTCTCTGTTACATTGCTCCGGAACTGTTGATCGCAACGAGATGAAACCTTTATTTCATGACAGAGCAGAAGTGGGGCTTTCCAAAGAGACTACACACTTGTCTGTACGATGAAGTACGAAAATAAAAAAAAAAAACATGAAATTGCATCATATTTACAGTCTATACTTCTCTGCATTCACCTGCGCACCCATTACTCTCGTTTGAATTACTCGCGAACCCGTGATCGCATAGATATGGCACGCATATCAGATGAAAGAGGGGACACAGGGCTATCCATTAGTACCATGTTTATCGATCATTCTGGCTTATAAAAACAGACGAAGTCACTGCAAAATAATAACACCATGTACACAAACCAACGCTGCACACCCATTACTCTCGTTTGAAATACTCGCGGACCCGTGATCGGATAGATATGCCACGTCAGATGAAAGAGGAGACTCAGAGCTATCATTTGATACCAAGTACATCCTTCTGGGTTATAAAACAGACGAAGTGAGCAAAATAATAAGTTCATATAGCTTGACTTACCCCACGTTTTTGTCTGTTCTTGTGGCAAAGCATGTTTATAATCCAACGCTGGGTCAAGTCAGGTCAGATTAGTTCGTGTCACAGATATGGAGCGCAGAAAGGTCATTTTTCATCACTAAATAAAAAATGGCATTTATTTCCGTAAATCACACACCACATATTTCTGTAAATTGCTCAGCCCCAGAGTATCCCTCCAACATGGCAATTATATTGCCTGATTCAGAACAGTCTGCCCTACACACACATGAAATGCATGTAGAGCTATGAGCTTGCTGTGGTGAGATACATGTCAAAATATATGAATTTTTATAATACGCTTTTTATATTTTAATTCTTTAAAAATCACAATAAAATCAATGCTATTACTAATACATGAATATGTGTGTGTGGCACTTACAATGACCAGAATAAATCCTTATGAATAAAGGTAGTGAAAATGCCCTAAAACAGCTTAGGGTTCTAAGGGTTAGAGAGGCGCTGCTAGGGGAACAGTTGGTAAGTGTTCTTAACAGTCTTCTGTAATAAACTCCGGGTACACTAACTACATTGTTGGTGCTTCCACCGATACGAGAAAGGTACCAACCGGTTACTCCCAACCTTTACAAAGACTTGAGGGCCCTGTTGCAAAGTATGCTGGAAAGTGATGTTGTAAAAAAGAGTTCAAGCGTATGGGCCGCCCCAGTTGTTCTGGCAGGGAAAAATATGGGTCGTGGAGGTTCTGCGTGGATTATGGCAAGCTTAACGCGGTGACCCACAAAGACTCCTTCCCATTGCCATGGATAAAAGAATCCCTCACAAGCCTCACCAGGGCCGATTGGTATTCAACTCTGGACCTGGCAAGCAGGTACTGGCAGGTGGAGGTGGCACCTGCAGACCAAGAAAAGACTGCTTTCACCACCCCCTTTGGTCTATACCAGTTTAAGCGCATGCCTTTGGCCTCTGTAACGCTCCAGCCATGTTTCAGAGGCTAATGCAGCGCTGCCTGGGTGCCCAAGTCTACGATTCTCTTATCATTTACCTGGATGATGTCATTGTGTACTTGCCCTACTTCAACACCCACTTACACTTATCTCGAGCAGGTTTTTAGCTGTCTCCAAGAGCACGGTCTAAAGCTACAGCCTCGCAAAAATGCCATCTATTTCAGCAAAAGGTGACCTATCTGGGACATGTGGTCAGTGCCAGTGGGTAGCATCAGACCCAGATAAGACTGCAGTCATCCGTGACTGGGCTACACCAGCAACAGTGAAACAGGTGCGTTCATTCTTGGGGTTTGCAGGATATTACTGGAGGTTTATCCTTGCTTTCTCAAAGGTAGCTGCCCCCCTCAACCAGCTCATGCAGTGCAATGCCCATCGACTCTCTTCAGCCATCCAATGGAATCCTGAGTGCCAGGTCGCTTTTTAGTCACTCAAACAGGCCCTCCTCAGTGCCCCCATACTGGCCTATACCGATTTCCAAACTCCCATTAAGGCTGTACACAGACGCTAGCCTGGATAGCCTTGGAGCAGTCCTTGCCCAAGTCCAAGATGGCTGGGAGAGGGTTATAGACTACGCCAGCCGTAGCTTTCTTGCGTAAACTTTCTTGACGAACGTTGGCACTTGTATCAACAAGGATTGTGGTTTATACATCACACAAACTTAGTCAGGGCCAATACACTATCAAATAGACCACTGCACACTGCATGAAAAGTGTGATTTTCGTCAGTATGCAGCACTGTAGATTGTCGTGGAAGTTCAGGTTAGTGGCTGTTCACGGCAGTTTGCAGGCAACGCCGAAAACTGCCATAAATAGTCAGAAATTGACGTAGGCCTTGCTTGGCAGTAGTCCCCCCATGACCCCCCTCCTCCTAATGCTAGGGGAGGCTTTAACATGTAAATGGAAATGCTGTGAGCTATACAAATACAAATCAGGGTAGCAGGGGGAGTGAACTGTGCATGCTGGCATGACTGTGGCCTTTGGTCTTGCTTAAACAGTGGATGTGTTAACCACACAACTCCCAGCAATACACTTAACAGGCAGAAATGATGCTGGGTTTGACATGTCTGTTCCCTGCAAGCTCCAATAATGTAACCTGACTTAAAACAGTCGATAGACTCAAGTTTAGATTCGGATTTTCCCTTCACACCAACACAATGAGAATTTCAGAAGCAAATATATTAATGATTGTCTTTATCATTATCTTCATTCAACAAAAATATATGCAGAACTGAGTGAGTGGAAACTTCAGTAATTTAGATTAATTAGTCACAGACAGGGTTGGGTCAGATTACTTTGAAATGTAATCCATTACTGACTACAAATTGCATGGTCATTTTTGTAATCAGTAACGTAATCAGTTGGATTACCAAAAACATGTAACGTAATCTGATTACTTTAGGATTACTTTTAGATTACTTCAATAAATATGCCCATTAAGTAAAAGACACCACCACAGAATTGATGAAAGAATTCTCACTCCACTCTTCTCCAAACATGGACAACTCAGCTTAACCTTTATAAGGGCACACCTGGACAAAGAATTTAGCTTTCGCTGGATTCTTTGACCCAGAAACATGGCCTGAGATTGGCATAAAAAAGGGAAGCATTAAACCCAAATGACACCATGTCCATTTCAATTGTGGGATGTTTTTCAACCAAGGGGACCTGGTGACTTTCTCAAAGTAAACAGTAACACTAAAACAAGAGGCTACATTAGATTAGGAGGAAAAGATCAGGCAGTGTGCGCGAGAGACCTGCCCCAATAGTATGTAAGTTCGTAAGTAAGTATATCTTGATCCCGTGAGGGACATTTGGTCTCTGCGTTTATCCCAGTCTGTGAATTAGTGAAGTCGAACCGGCAAGCCCAAAGGCCGAAGCCCTAACCAGTAGGCCATGGCTGCCCCAAAAGGCAGCATTTGAACATTAAACCACACAATGATCCAAAACATACAGCCAAACAAGAAATGGTTAACAGAGAACAATATCAACATTTCAGAGCGGACTTCAATCCGTCAAAAAAGTGAGCACAAGGCCGAAGTGATGGCAAATAATCGTTCCTGCCTCAAAACCCAGATTGCTGCTAAAAAGGTGCAGCCTACAATCATTGTGGAGACATGAAGAGGCTTGGTGGGTATTATGAACCATTTTGAGAGCTGTGGTGGTAAATAAAGATGTTTCCAGTGATTGATTAAAAAGGGTATGAATAATTTTGGGAAACGAAGGGGTGCGCGCACATCACAGGAGTGCAGGTGCTGGACCAAAAAAAGTAACTGAGATAAAAATAATAAAGGTCCGCAAACTGATTGAAGCTCCCAAACGTGGATTTATTGGCACATTTATTTTTGTGCAAATAAATCCACGTTTGGGAGCTTCAATCAGTGTGCAGACCATTATTATTTCTTCTCTATGAATAATTTTGAACACGCAATTTTTCATAAAAATGTTAAAAAAGATAAAAACACTTTTTTTTTTTATTCCATGTTTTTACCACATTGTCTTGCAACCTTTTGGCATGTGCAAGTGTAATTTTAAGTAAGAACAAACATATTGGTCAAGAGAAAATCAATATTTGCCAGGGGTATGAATAATTTTGTTTTTAACTATATCTTTAAAAAGTCTAAAAAGTGCACGTCTTGTCAAATTAAAAGATAGCTAGGCTATCATAAAAAAGTTGCATTGTTTGCATGATAAAATGTAATCAGGTAATCCCCAACAATGTAACTGCAATCTGATTACACAATTTTGTATTGTAATCTGGGCTGATTATACAGTAGTTACTTGATTTTTGTAATCTGATTACGTAATCCAGAGTATGTAATTACTTAGATACATTTCTTTAATCGCTTGACAGCCCTAGTGTATGCATTTGCTATATGTGCACTTTACTGAGGCAGGGTAGATGTAACCTATTTGACTCGGCTCGGCTCATGCATGTAGTGGATCATCCATCTATGTACTGCAGGGTGAATGCGAATGTGCCCATCTTGCGCTTATGGTTTGATGAGGAGGCTGAAATACGTCCGGACTTCCGCCTGACCAGGAGAGCCATGAACAGCCTTCAGAGGCTTCTAGACAGGAATCAAGATCATGGCTGGGGAAATCAACTAGAGGTCCTCATTTATACCTTTTGGTTGGCACACGGACTCTCCTACCGGGTGGTGACAAGAGTTTTCAATGTCCCCAAGGCAACAGTGTATCGAGTTATACACCGGGTGGCACAGAATATTTGGAACAATTTAGACAAGGCCATCTCCTTCCCACAACAAGAGTATCTGCAAGTTGTGGGTCAAGAATTTGTGGCTCGATCAAGGACCCCTGCATTCCACAACGTTGTAGGGGCAATAGATGGTACCAACCAGCGAACAGAGGGCGTCCCTGAGAGCGAATACGTTACACAGGCATGGTATTTCAATTACATCCCCGCTCACGAAGCAGCTGACCGTTTAGAATACATCAACGTAGGGAGCGAAAAGAGTTGAAGAGTTGTTCAAAACCTTTCTTTTAGTAAACTCTGTGTACACCAACAATGTTCTCAATGCTCGAGTTCATGTTTAGAGACACTGATGATACTTCGATCAAAGTTTCATGTTGTTTTGAGTCTTCTTAGTGTTTGAAAAATAGCGATTTTGACGCGATTGTATCAAAAAAGTAGTGGCCCTATAGGATTCCCATTCAAAAGGTAATTTCACCCGAAAACGACATACAAGCTTAAAAGTGGCGCTTTGGACGTACTTATGCATTTATATGAAAGTTTGACTTGGGTACATTCACAAAACACCATATGCATTTTGGCGAGAGTTACGCAGATGAAATGTGTGACTGTTTGCTGATAAGATGCACGCTTGGTTGTTATGGGCGTGATGCAGAGAAACTTCTCTGTATGACGTAACGCCTGTTGTTTGATTGGTTCAAAGCGGTTCAAAGGAACTCCAATGATTTTAAACCTCAAACTGTGCCCTCCTACCTGGAAATAAACGTTTTCCTATGGATCTAGGACAGGGGGGTTTTCCAGAAAGCAGGTTTACTGGCTTAACTGGGTATGTTAACCCAGAGTTAGCGGTAAACCTGGGATTTCAGTTCCAGAAAGCTCAAAAATGATCAGGCTATATAAGTAACTATGGTAACATAGGCTCTGAATTTAACCTGGTAGGGTGTAGGTTTTGTTCAGGTTATGTTCAATTATGTTAGGTTATTTTAGTGCATGTTCAACCAGGCCGCTATTATGACACTTATCACACAATGGCGTTTCATTTTGACGAAGGTCCGATTGACAAAGAAGCACAAAATCATGTAATATTCATCCGTGCAATTCACCGTGAGAGGGCGATAAAACCACGACATCACATAGCTATCCATTCTTTTCCAAACTACTTTTTCAGCTGAATCCTAATTATAGGCTACTTGAAAAGCATTCTCCATCCCTACATTACGCATGGTGGATTAGAATAGAATATAATAAATCTTAAATGTAGGCTAGCGAATGTAATTCCAGGGAATTACGAGTGCATGAAAATACAAAAATGGCTGCTGAATGAAATATTGTTGAATATTGTCTAAAATATAATCTAAGTAAAAACATGGAGGTCAGATAGAGAAAAAAGCTGGTGGGGAGTCATAATTGATGACAGCTGACAGTTGGAATGGCCGAACAGTTAAATAATTGAGTAGTTTAAATAGTTAAATTACTTTATAACAAATTATTGTATTGAGGACTTGAAGTTGAAGTTGAGGACAGAGGAAACAGTTGGCGGGAGTAGTAGTTGATGGACTGACAGTTGGAATGGCTGAACAGTTAAATAATTGGATAGTGACAATGGTTATTTAATAGGGAATTATTGTAGTGAGTACTTTTATTTTGAAACAGTTGTGGGCAGAGGAAACAGTTGGTGGGAGTCATAGTTGATGACAACTGACAGTTTGAAAGGCTGAACAGTTAAAGGGAAACTATGCAGTATTGGCAATTTCCTTACCGTTTTTTTTTCGGCTTTTGCTTATTTTTCGCTTGCTCTGTCATGACGAATATCTGAGAAATTCCATCGCTATCTTTTTCTAGCCGGTGCCTGACATGTATGTGTATTTGAATGCAGTAAAGCAATTCATTACACTCTTTATACTTCCTGACACTGAGGCCGTCGGCCCACCGGCCCACAGTTGCAAGGGTGGTTTTTCCGCTCACAGGCGCTAGGGGGAAGTGAGACGGCCACCATTCAACCCGAAAAAAGTCATATAACCATTCCAATGACTCTGAAGCTGGTAAATGAAGGTAAATTAAGCTAAAAAACTTGCATATTAAGCTAAAATACCTGCATAGTGTGCCTTTAAATAGTTGGATAGTTAAAATGGTTAAATTATTTAAAATAGAATTATTGTAGTGAGGAGTTTTATTTTGAAACAGTTGTGGGCAGAGGAAACAGTTGACGGGAGTCAAAGTTGATGACAACTGACTGTTGCTAGAGTAGTTACGGTGGTTACTATGCTGGTTGCTAGGTTAATGATGTTGGTTGCTAGGTTTTAACTGTGAATGTGGTTGCTAGGCTGTTGCTAGGGTACTTGAAGTCATTGCTAGGTTGTTGCTAGGATGTCCATGGTGGCTACTATCAGAAATAAAGGAGTTACTAAAGTGGTTTGCTAGTATAATCATCTTGGTTGCTATGGAAACTGACATAGATGCTTAATTTCAATGGTTGCTAAATTGGTTGCTACCTGTAGGTAGGTGGTGGTTTAATATAGACTAGAGGCATAGTTGATGATAACTGACAGTTGGAATAGTTGAACAGTTAAATAGTTAGATAGTTTAAATGGTTAAATTATTTAATAGGGAATTATTGTAGTGGAGACTTTTATTTTGAAACAGTTGTGGGCAGAGGAAACAGTTGAACAGGATCTGTAGTCTTAAGAGAGCCAGATTGTATGCTTAAAGCTGAGACAGACAGTTGCTGGACCATTGCATTTTCATGCACTTTAATTAATAAATAAGTTTAAATATACATAACAGCTTAGCTGGGTATGCATGTTGTCACTAAGTTTGGTTAAGAATGCTGATGGCATTTGGGATAAAACCGTTTTTTAATTGGCTACACACGCTCTCTGACTGGGAGTTTTTGTAGTGTTTGAGACGCAGTGCATATCGGCAAGCTGTCTGTCGGTGCGTAACGTTTGCCTTGCGCTAAAGCAGTTCATGCACAACTTCATTCGTTTTCCTGGACACAAACCCATGAGGATCATTAAAGTCTAGTTTTACCAACTGGCAGGTCAGCATCAATTATTACATTTTCCAAATGTGCACCGACGATAGGCTGTCTTAGCTGGTGAGCTTCAATTAACGGGCTTTGGCTTTTTCAGAATGTCCTTAAGGTCGAATGGATAGGTCATATGCCACTTCTATTTTTATATGCTCTCTTAATGGTGTTGGTGTTTAAAACACATTTTTATTTTAATAATTGCCAGATGATATGTGATGATTCTTCACATCTTATCACAAACGTGGAGGCGAAATGGCAGGGCTCAGTAGGCCTACACGATGCAGGGATGATGTAGGCTACCGGAAATCTAATTTGAGCGACACATTTCAACAGGGTGCGTTAGGGCAGGCCTACATTTTACTAGAATATTATCAAGATCCACTACAGACTAATTAATGTGTAGGCTGTAACTTAATGTGTAGGCTGTAACGTTATATATGCAGAACCCGCATTAAAATAGAAAATTACATTTGGGATTCTCAAGGAGTCTATGGCCCACTGAATCTGTGACAAGGTAGGCTAGTTTAAGACATCATCATTCAAAGCAGTCAATACAATATGTAATGTCCACTGAATTATTTAATTGTGCGTTTGACATTAAATAGGCTATCCTAAACGTACTCATTTACACGGTCAGTTAGGCTATTCTCTCTCAACAGTCTCGTTGGCAGACGCTCAAGTATTGCTCTTTTTGTTATTACAGTTCTCAGTGCCGGCGCTCCGCACACACACATCACACACTGCGCGTAGGGCACCAAGTGCCTGGGAGGGCACCAAAAAATCTGGGTCGTGAAAAATCACCACAATAGGCTACTAGTATAAATAAAAAATAAAATATGTCTAAAGCATTTTAATATGCAAAAGCAAAACAAAAGTAATATAGGCCTAGACCAAATTAGTTGAGAAAAAGGTGAATCTCCTGTGCGGCCCTCTCTCCAGTCTCCCTCTGGTGCCCCCCTCCCCCACCTCCCAGTGGTCTGTTCGATTATGCCTCAATCCCAAATTTCCAGTCACCTCAGACATGGCCTCGAAAAGGCAGAGTCGGGGGCGGAAAAAAGGAAAAAGAAGAGACAGCGGGATGATGCTCGCGCGTCACTTGCATTAAATTAAATTAAATGTAAAAAAAAAAAAAAAGAATAGTTTTGTAGCCCTTGCGTGTATGCATGTCTATGCCGTCAATAAACTTTGTAACGTAAGCTCCTGTGGCAGATTTTTTTGAAGATGTCATGTGTTGCCAAGCAGCAGCCGAGAGATATATGTAGTAAAGTTCATGAAGAGTTCATGATAAGTTCGCCGTGAACGCAACTCTAGATTATCTAACACAGTGTTGATTGAACTAACTGGTAACTGGTGTTTTGGAACCGACAGCTCAGGTTTAGTCGCCACAGGTTCAGACAACCCAGAGGTTAAGTTTTATCTCAGTGTTTGTTAAACCTTTTTGGTTTCCAGGCTAATCTTGAACCCCACCACCTTGAACCAATGGCACTTAATGAAATCTCAGGGAATGCTGCACGTGACACACTGGCTGCCCAAGTTTCCGGGGATGTGCAGGCCCCAAGAAGAGACATGTTTTTCCTTCATGATAATCATATATATGTAATATAGTTAAGAATTTCCTAGTATTTAATTATTCTTCTGTCTTCCCCCAATTTCTAAACCGTTGGCATTCATGTGTTTGTATTATTGTATATTACATAATTTCTTATTGCATTGTATTTAAAAAAAAAAAAAAAAAAAAAAAAAACAATAGCCTGAGAACTAAGGAGGAATCCTAAGTTTCTAATGTGTTCTTACCTTCTTATTTTGTTCCAGGAGAGGAGTGGGTTGGGATCTCTACAATTGTTTGCAATAAATGTTTTAACACTACAAATGATGACTGTGCTTCATATTACTGCATAATTTATCCACATCTAGACAAGCCGTTTTATAAGAACAGCATTTATTGCTCAACAACAGTAACAGTCAATATTACAACATACATATAAATAGAATACATATTCAAATATAAATAATATAAAGTCTATATAAATCTATATATAAGTCTATATTTTTATCTTTTTTACATCTTTTCAATCATTCTTTCAAAGAGGTCTAAAAACCTCTGTGACTTTGCCTCGCTCTCTTCATGACGCCTTTGCTCCTGAAGGGCCTCCTCGGTCAGGAATTCTGGAATAGGATTGGACCTTCTTCTAGATGCCGTGGCACTTGTTGCTCCTGGGGGACTGACTGGCTGGCCAGGATGTTGTGGTGGAGAACTCTGAGGTGGAGGGTTCCAAGATATCCTAAACAAACAAGGCAAATCATGAGTTAATTTTTTAAGCGAATCTCACAAAATTTAAAGAGAATCTTTACGCATCAGTGGAATTCATGAAAGTACTTAATTACATGGTAAATGTTACATTACATTACATTACATTTAGCAGACACTTCTTGACCAAAGTGACTTAGATATGTCAGCTATATTACAAGGGATCACATTGTCCCCGGAGCAACTTGGGGTTAAGTGCCTTGCTCAAGGGCACAACGGTGGTAGCCGGGAATTGAACCGACAACTTTCAGGCTACTGCACGCTAGCCCAGCTCCTTAATCACTACACTACCACCGCCCCATTAGCCTTAATAACATGGTAAATGTTACATTAGCCTCACCATGAGGACCGTCATGGAATCCTCTGCTACTGCTGGGGAAAATGATGCCACCACCACAGAGGGGTCCATTGCAGGCCGGGCACCCAAAACCTTGTGCATGTCTGCATAGTACTGCCATGTAGCCACAGTTACCTCACTCATGTCTGTCCCTGAGCCTGTTTTTGGAGTCCTCAATTCCTGAAACAGAAACACACACACGTGGTTAGTTGCATTAGGCAATTGAAAATTGTTTTCGCCTGGACATCATATACCTTGTATTTTGGTTTTAAGTACTCCCATATTTTGGAAGCTTGCTGCCCAGTCACCTTGCCCTCCAAGCCATTCTCTTTCACAAATTTCCTGCATCACAACCGATTAATCTTACTATGTCTGAATTATAGTTATTGTCAGTACATCACAGTTATTCTGATTGTTTAGAAATAATTAGAAAATATTTCTAAAACTTCAAAAACTCAGTGTCTAAAACTCAGTGTCGTTCAGACTCAACCCTCCTGTTGCTTGCAGTTTGTTAAATAAAGCGCTGCAGATTACATTATTATGACCGCCGTGCAGTGAAGCGGCGGTCATATAGGTTTAGTCAGATTTTTATTTAATTTTTTCGCATGGCTAATTTTCCGTCAAGGATTCCCGGGACACTGAAAGACCGGGGTGCACGAACTTGGTGGGCATGTAGCCCCACAAGGATAGCATGGAACCATTGTTTTTTGTTTTGATCTGTAGCCCCCCCCGCTGGACTGGACCCCCCGAAAGGAGGGTAGGCGGACACAGTTTTCTATGAATATCTCGAGAACCGTAGGGTTTAGGAGGACCACCTTTTTTCTGTATGTTGACCTTAAGAGGCCATGTCAACCCATTCCATAACCACTCATTTCATGTATAGCGCCACCTAGTTAAAAACAAAGTAAAAGTGAGGTGTTGTAATCGCAGGTATCTGTGACCTAACGTGGTCAAAACTGCACGAAATTGGAAGTCTAGGATCATTATGACACCCTCTGAATGCACGCCAAGTTTTGTGGAATTCCGTTCATGGGGGCCATACAATAAATTAATTTATGTTACTGTACACCAACTGGCCTGTAGGTGGCCGAACACAGTTTTCTGCGAATATCTCGAGAACTGTAGGGCCTAGGAGGACCACCTTTTTTATGGGGGCCATGGCCATGTATTTTATAGGGGCCATGTCAACCCATCCCATTACCACTCAATTCATGTAGAGCGCCACCCAGTTAAAAATTAAAATTAAATATAGCCGCAAGCGGCAATGGCGGGCCCAAGCACCTGCGGGCCGCAACCCGTGACATGTCGGAATCCAACAAAGCACCGACGTGGTGCGTTTGTGAAATGTACATATTTGATGCGTGTGCTATTTGTTTTTGTATTTTATTTTCTGCCACATTTACTCGCTTGGCCAGGTGGGGGCGTAATGCAAGGCAGGCCCATTGGGTGTCATCATAATCATAATATATATTGACCTGAGAAATTTCAGACCATTTATTCAAAGCATAGAGCATTTCTGGCACATTTCCTGCTTGACCAGGTGGTGGCGCTATGCCAGGTAGGCCCATTGGGTGTCTGGATATCATCATAATCATAATATCTATTAACCTGAGAAGTTTCAGACCATTTATTCAAAGCATAGAGCATTTCTGGCACATTTCCTGCTTGGCCAGAAGGTGGCGCTATGCTAGGCCTGTAAATTACGCATGTGAATATCATCACAATAATGATATCCAATATTTTATAAAGTTTCAGATCAATCACTTAAAGGTGCCATGTGTAAGAATTGAGGTAAAAATATCCAAAAAATTAGCTACACGCATCAAACGAATGAGAAGAAATAAGGGCGATGATGTCATTAAAAAAATGCCAAGGTATAGTGCTGCAGAGATATCAACCAGAATTAGCATGCTAAATTACTAGCCACAGCCCGACAGGTGTCATAATACCAGTTTCGTCCATGGGAGGCGGTATGCGGGCAACATAACCGCCAGCCAAACTGCAATACACGATTCTCGGTTGTTACTCTAGGGTAGACCAACTCATTTTCTGGAGGTATACTGCCCCCATCTTTTATGGAATGTGGAGTATGAATTGATTTTTTGGCAGATATTACACATAGCACCTTTAAGGCATTGTCCATTTCTGGCACATTTCCTGCTTGGCCAGGTGGTGGCGCTATGCCAGGCAGGCCCATTGGGTGTCTGGATATCATCATAATCATGATATCTATTAACCTGAGAAGTTTCAGACCATTCATTCAATGCACTGTGATTTATGACACATTTCCTGTTTATGTGGTGAGATATTAAAATCATATCAAATATATTACAACATTCAAAAATCCATTCACAATTTAACATCAGCGACATCTTGGCATAATGTTTGCCAAATGTCAAATGAATCTGACAAACCGTCTAGGAGGAGTATGTTCAAATTGATCATGTGACATCAGTATAATTGTCATTCTTTCTGTTGCCAGTTGGTGGCGCTATGCCAAACATGCATTATGGGCATGTGAATATTATCATTAACATGGTCTTCAATGACCTGTGAAATTTAAAACATTTCAAGCCATGCATGGTGAATTATGACACATTTATTGTTTATGTGGAAGGGTATTAAAATTAATAATTTCGCCATTTCGTCAAATTACAACATATCAAAAAAAAACTTCACAATTTATAATCAGGAACATCTCGGCATCATGTATACCAACTTTGACATGAATCGGATCAACCGTCTAGGAGGAGTACGTTAAAATTGATCATGTCCACAACACACAAAATCTCAATTACCTCACTTCCTGTGGGCGTGGCTAATGGCATGTTAATACAAAAGTTGTTTGTTTTTTGGGAGTTACATACACCCACCAAATTTGGTGTGTGTAACTAAAACTATAGACTTTTTTTACCTAGCTGCTTTGTGTGACACCTGATGTGTGTGCCAAATTTCAAGACTTTCCGATTATGTTAACCACTTCAAAATATATGCCAACCACGAGATCAGTCACCTAAGGGGTGCTAGCGAGTCCCTGGGCCACGCCCGGGGTCAAACTCTTGTACCTAACTGCGATGCGTGACACCTGACGTGTGTGCCAAATTTCGAGAGTTTCCGACCATGTTAACCGCCTCAAAAACAGGAAAGCAAAAAAGTGGAATAACAATAATAGTGAATGAAAAATAATAATCCTTACAAAAACAATAGGGCCTTGCGCCCTTCGGTGCTCGGGCCCTAAAAAGCAAAACATTAGGTGTTGTAATCACAATATCTCTGTCCGACATGGGAAAAACTGCACAAAAATAAAAGTGTAGGATCATTATGACACCCTCTGAATGCATGCCAAGTTTCATGGACTTTCGTTCATGGGGGGCCATACAATAAATTAATTTATGTGTACATTTAGTGACCGTACACCAACAGCGTTTTCTGTGAATATCTTGAGAACCGTAGGGCCTAGGATGACCAATTTGTTGCATGTTTGCCTCCAGGGGTCATGTTAACCCATTCCATATGCACACATGTGCATGAACAGATAAACACATAAACAGCCTACAGAGCTGGGGATGAAGCTGGCATGAAAACAGCGAGAGCCAACCTGTCCCATGGCATCAAGGAAGCAAAAAAGGAATACACTCACAAGATAACCACCCACTTCAAAGACAGCAGGAACTCACAAAGCCTATGGCAGGGCATTCAGGCCCTCACGGACTACAAGCCCGCGCCACAGAGCTGTGAGAGCAACATCCCTCTGCTCAACAACCTGAACCGCTTCTTTGCTCGCTTTGAAGCACAAAACAGCACCTGCCCACAGAAGACCCATCCCCCTCTACATGAGCAGCCCCTGTGCCTCTCTGCCGACAGCGTGAAGAGGACACTTGCTGCTATCAACACCCGTAAGGCAACAGGTCCAGACAACATCCCAGGTCGATGCGCTGAAGGACTGCGCAGGGGGAGCTTAAGGATGTCTTCACAGACATCTTTAACACTTCCCTGAAGCAAGCCATCGTCCCATCATGTTTCAAAGCTGCCACCATCATACCTGTGCCGAAGAAAACTGCTCCATCCTGCTTCAATGACTACCGCCCTGTGGCACTGACACCCATCATCATGAAGTGCTTTGAGCGGCTTGTCATGTCACATATCAAAGCCATTCTCCCCCCCACCCTGGACCCCTTCCAGTTTGCATACCGAGCCAAGCGGTCTACAGAGGATGCAATCTGCTCTGCCCTCCACCCAGCCCTCACCCACCTGGAAAAAGAGACTCATATGTGAGATTGCTGTTTATAGACTTCAGTTCTGCATTCAACACCATAATACCACAACAACTCATCTGCAAACTCGACAAACTGGGACTCAGTACCTACCTCTGCAACTGGCTACTGGACTTCCTCTGTCAGAGGCCCCAAGTAGTAATGCGTTGGCAACAATACCTCAAGCAGCATCACACTGAGCACAGGGGCCCCAAGGCTGCGTGCTCAGTCCGCTGCTCTTCACCCTGCTGGACGATGACTGCACTGCAACCTACAGCAACAATCACATAGTGAAATTTGCTGGCGACACAACTCTGGTGGGTCTCATCACCAAGGGCTTACGAGACTCAATACAGGTTGGAGGTCGACCATCTGACCACGTGGTGCAGGGACAACAACCTCCTGCTGAACGTCCAGCAAGACCAAAGAGATTGTTGTTGACTTCCTCGAGAGGTCACACCCAACACCTGCCACTGACCATCGACGGTGCTGTGGTGGAGAGAGCGAGCAGCACCAAATTCCTGGGGGTGCACATCAGTGAAGACCTCTCCTGGACCACCAACACTGCATCACTGGCTAAGAGAGCTCAGCGCCGCCTGTACTTCCTCTTGGAAACTCAGGCGAGCAAGTGCTCCACCAGCCATCATGACCACATTCTACCGAGGCACCATTGAGAGCATCCTCTCCAGCTGTATCGCTGTGTGGGGGCGGAAGCTGCACTGAATACAACAGGAAAGCCCTGCAGCGCGCATAGTGAACACAGCTGGAAGGATCATTGGTGCTTCACTCCCCCCCTGAAGGACATTTACACCACCCACCTCACCCGCCAAGAAGGCGACCAAAAAATTGTGAGTGATGCAAGTCACCCCGCTCACAATCTGTTTGATCTACTGCCCTCTGGGAAGAGGTACAGAAGCCTGCGCCCCCAAGACTACCAGGCTCACCAACAGCTTCATACACCAAGCTGTAAGGATGCTGAACTCTCTCCCTCCTCCCCCCTCCACCCTCAGCTACATAACATCCTGGACATTGGACCCACAATGGCCGCCTGCACTACCCACTTGCACACTTGAACACTTGCACACTTGTACACTTTACAACTTGGTGTTGTTGTCCTGAAAACACAACACTTCTGCTGCTCTTACATAACTTGCACCACTATGCCACTTTCTTTATTACTCAGGTCAAACAGAACTACCCAAGCCTCTTATTGGCCTGACTTTGCACTAGTTTTTTATTGACTGTCTATGCACAATTTCAACAAATTTTGCTGCTCTTATTTTTTCATTATTATATGTGCCCTCTTATTTACTTATTTACTTACTTTTTTGTTTACTTGAATGTTATGTTTGTCTGTGGACTTAAAATTGGTAAAATATGTCTTGTCTTCACCGTGGGATAGTGAGAAACGAAATTTCGATCTCTTTGTATGTCTGGAACATGTGAAGAAATTGACAATAAAGCTGACTTTGACTTTGACTTTGACTTTGACTTTGAGATATTCACACACACACACATACATTCACAGTAATCATACGTATGACACATACACACACAGTAGACATATGTACATGCACATGCACACACACAGGCACACCCACAAGCACATGCACGCACGCACACACACACACACACACATAAACACGTACACGCACACATGCACACAATTCAAGAATTTCTCAGAATTATGAACAGGTAAGATGGGGGTGGGGTTGTATAAAATGTATTTTACATGTGAAATCTATTAACTAATCATGTTTCGGTACTTGTTGTCTAGCAGATACCAGTGAGAATTGAGTGTGCATAATGCAATTCAGTGAAACAGTTAGAATCATGTATGCCTTTCACCTTTTGTTTTTAGCCAGCAGCCAGACCAGCAGATAGCCTGACTTTGCTGAATTACTGAAGCTAATCAGTCTTAGTTAGAACTTGGATAAGAAACCTCCTTGGAATAGTAGGTTCCTGCTGGAAGTGGTGTTGGTGGCTGGCCAGTAGGTGGCACTCTTCCCTATGGCCAAAAGCCACCAAACAAATATCAATCCCAATGTCCTATTGCATTGACAGGGAGACTGTACTGCAGGAGATGTTTTCCTTTGCATGAATGTTAAATTGAGGTCCTGACTCACCATGGTTGTTAACTCATTGAGTGCCAAAAACGTAATATTACGTTTTTCCTTCCCATGCGTTGAGTGCCAAAAACGTAATATAAAGTTTTTAGCTCTTTTTTTTTAATTACGAAACTAGACACTCTAACACACCTTAAATGTGATTTTGGGAACTCTGTGATGAATGGAAATGAAATATATGACGATCGAAAATGCAAGATCTGGACATTTTATCTGGACGTTTGATCTTAACTCGGCTTTTGATGGTTGCCGCTTTGTTTCGAATCAGTCACTGATTAGCCTATCAGTGACATGGACGCCAGGTCAAAATCAAGTCAATTATTTTCGTGGGTTTATCACTAGGTGGCAGGTCTCGTTAGATCTCTTCCCAGAAACTTTGCAGGCAACACTTCTCAGGTGCTGAAGGGAGAAATGAAAAAGTCGAAGAAAAAGATATTGCAGCAGGTGCGTTTTCGCCAGACAACGCTGGATGAGTCCACCTTTCTACTAAGACAAGATCACTCTGACCACGACAGGTCAAAAACATTACAAGGAGTGACTGAACACCGTGCTGAGGAGGGAGCACCCATACAAACACACCTACATACACAAACACAAGCACACACACACACACACACAAAAAAAAACACACACACAAAACACATATACACCAAAACAACCACACTCTGCACACACTCAATTACAAACACACAAAAAAGGAACAAAGTAGGAAATGAATACTTGACAAGCGTGACTTATTTTTGTGGAAAAAATGTGCTGGACTGGGCGACGGTCGTATTTTGTACCGCTCTGCGGTACATCTAGTTTATTTCTGATTAATTGCGTCTTTCGATGTCTTTTGCAACATGCTTGTTAGGCTGGGCTACTGTCAATGTCTTTGTACAGGTAAATGTTCAACAATTGCTGGTGTACAGGCTATGATCAATTAGCTAAATCATTTGTCCAGCTGTTTAAACATTTTTTCGTGCTACATTCAAACGCAAAAAGTGCTTTGATATCTTTTTCGTTTGAACCTCGGCAAGCAGGCATGTTGCGGTTGCAATGAACGAGGATATTGGTTTTATCTGCGGATTTATGTTTGCATTATTTTGAATATCGCTCCAGTCTCAACAGCACGTCAGAGCCCGTCTACGGAGAGCCTTGCCACTCCGTATTAAGTCCCATTGTACCGAATTTTGGATGCAGTTCCACCAGAGTTCCACTGGGGGCGATCGCCATGAGTGCAGAATGAATGGGAGTCAATGGAGCTAGACAGCTAAATTGGTCTCTTTCACCTGATTGTCATTGACAAATCTCAGATTTGATTGTAGTTTATATAACTTCAACATGGGTTATAGGTCAAAAGTTGAATGAATGTGTCCTTTTGATTTCTTACAGGTTGGGTCGTTGTTGGACATAACACGCTAGCATTGTGCTAATGAATGACGTCATTGACACATTTGAAAGGCTTTTTAGAACAATTAAGTGACTTTAAAAAATATAATACTCAACCAAGTGTATTTTCTTTGCCTCCCCTTTCGAATGCAATACTCAAATTACTTGAAAAAAAATTATATCCCAAGAAAAGAAAAAAGATTTTGAGGGGTACAGCTCCATAGACCTCCATGCATTCTGCACTCGTGGACGAGCACCCTCTTGTGGAACCACAGAAGGAACTGCAATCAGTTCAGAAACCGGACGTTTTCCGAGAGTGGCAGTTCTCCCCTTATTGGACATTCTCTGAGCATGTCTACTTTTTCCACACGCATCTCAGTTCTAACACACATATCCCCTCCTGCTTTCTCTCCATCCCTGCAGACGGGGCTCTCTTAAAGGAGCTGCACCATTTTACAACAATTGCATCTACATTTTCATATTATAATGTTTTGTCAAGTGTAAGCTTAAAGGAAAATTCCAGTATTTAGCACTTTGAGTCCCTTTTCTGGTTTGTTTTGGATGAACTAGAGAGGTGGACACCAAAATTTTGACTATTGGTCCTGTCTCGACTTTTCTGACTCGTTTTGAATCGCCTTTGACTACTCAGAGTTGCTGTCAACAGGCATGCTCAAACATGTCCTAAAACAATCCTTAACGTTCGTTTTCAAAACTGTGCAACTCACCGAGTGGTTAGTGGTGTTCGTTCAAATATATCGGTGCAATGTATGATTTCCAGCCGTCTTATTTGCTATTGTGGAACAATTTTTTTCAGACACCTCACAACCACGGATAAACTTCCGCTCAATATTTGAACCTGAAGCATAGACGGTGGCGCAGTAATATCAACGTGCAATGAGTTTTCCAACAGAAATCAATGGGATTTTACAAAATGCCAAATAAAACACGACAGAAACTGTATTTCGCTACGCTACTTGTTTTGGAACATCAACGAACACCACTAACCACTCGGTGAGAGGCAGCGGGACATTGCGGCACATACAGTATGAAGTACTACACCTCCAGAGTCACCCAAGAAGTCAGAACGATGGGAGCGCCAGCAGAAGATAGGCCCTGATCAGCAGCAGCTGCACACCTGGAAAACGCAAGGTGAGCCCCCAACAGTGAATGACTTCTCTGCTTTATCTTTACAGCTCTGTTGCTTGCTGAGGAAGTGGGACTGGCTGGAACTATGATGGGGCCCTTGTTAGACTTGTGCTGCTTGGATACTCCATGTCATTGGCCACTTGACTTTTTAGGACTATGTTCGGGACGACCATCATTAAAGGCTGGGGGGAAATGTAACGGGAGTGGAACACAGACTGTTTGACAACCTGTGAGGGTGGGTTAATGTCTATCAGGTGTGCGTGTGTATCTGTGCGAGCCTCTGTTCACAGGTGCGTCCAATATTACTGATGGGCCAGCGGTACAACGCCATTGTGCTTGTGTGTCGCAAGGATAAACGTCCTGCATGCTGTAAGTAGCACGGTTACACGTGTTACGGTACTTCAACCGACAATATTGAATTGAATTACCAATAACATCATCACTAAGATAGAATAGCCCAGTGTATTGTTTATAAACAATCATTTTGGACCCCTGTTATTCTGCATAGGCACTATTTACTAAATTGATAGCACAATTTACTAAAATGAGCGCAGTATGTAGTACAACATGCACACAATTTAGTAAAATGAGCACACAATATACTAAATTGTGCACATAATATAGTACAATGAGACCTCAATTTATTAAAATGAGTGCACAATTTACTAAAATGAGTTCATTCTATGGCCTCGTAGCAGCCGTTTTTGTAAAAATAGGCTAACAATGATGTCATGACCACACAACTTGCTGTCGCACAGTAGGTTACCGTACAGTCAGGAGAAGCTCGCAGGCAATCGGGGGGAATATGTGGGTGGACGTGGAAGCGAACAATCAAGGGAGAAGCCCAAAGAGAGTCCATGAAAGCATCGGAAACACAACATTTCAGCAACGTTTTGATGGATTGGCAGTACTAAGTTCGGAATGTGAAAGTGAATTCATGTATTCATATTCAACATTTATCCACAAACAACTAGGATATTTTAAGAAAAGTATACAGTATGTAGTTAAATAATGAAGTAGGGGTACGAGGTATATATAGGTATACTATATTCACAGGAAAAAAATAATTATACGTCAGTCACTCTTATCTTATAGTTTTAAAACGATATTACCCCTTTGCAGCTGCAGAAACGCTACAGGAGGATGCCAGAGTTGCGATGTGGATTAGCTTTTGGGCAGATGTCACAGGCCGTTATCTATATCAACATATTCAAATGTATTATTGAATTTCACAGCTGTCTGTAATATAGATCTAAAATGGTGTATAAACATTTTATTTAAATCCAGCCCATGGCACAGCGATACAAATGCAAATACAAACGCAAACCATCCCTTTTGGGAGCTTGCCTCCCTCTCTGGGCTGCTGTGTTATCTCTCTCAGGAGGCTGGGAAGGAAAGCTGGATTTGTTGCCTGCATAACACCATCTTGGCAGCTCTGGTGAGGCCAACTTGTTAGTTCGCCTTCTCCTCCCATATCTCTGTCCATGATCAATCGACTCGGTGAGTCCCATGGTTGCCCGCTTCTCCGTTGGTACTGGCATTCGTGGCACTGAACTATTATTTTATGTTCCACCAACAAATATAGATCATCCGCTTGTCTCTAGGCCAAGTTCTTCTGCAGATTTATGACTGTGTGTCTGCCCCTCACCTCACCTGAGCTCACCTTTGCTTCTCATGCAAAGGTGAGCTCAGGTGAAACGAGGGCACAGGCTCCATGCTCAAATCTAGAGCCCAGGACCCCATACCTGTACATTGCGGGCGTCGTTAGACATCCAGGGAATATTGCTTTCACACACACACAAACACACACACACACACTATACATGGACACATAAATCCTAGATACATACATGCAGACATACATTCATACTTAATGTAATTATACTCAAAAGCTGCCATTTGGGGATTGCAACTAAAGTTTTACAATAGAATGGAACTTCACACCTGTGAATGTGATCAGCCACACCTCTGATTTAATCACTTCCTATAACATGTTTGTTCTTTCTCTATTCATTTAATTCCCTTCAACTCTTCACCTTAGCTACAGCACCAGACACTTACAGAATACATTGGGGAGGGTCTGGTTTCTGAAAGGCCAGTCATTTTTGAGTCAGCCTTGACCTTAGATATGTTTTTAGATGGCAGAGGGACAAGGAAGACCATTCAGCACTGGCAATTGATACAGGAATGGTGTAGAACAGTCTGAATACCAGAGACATTGGACTTTGCTAGGTCCACTGGCCCCATATCTGCTAGCTTGAACAAAAGCTAGAGCTTTGCAGCATCATTTCCTAGGATTCCCCAAAGGGGTCATGAATGGATGGAGTGACAGTAGTTGTGCCATTCTCCTTTCTGACGCTACTGGGGGTGGTGGTAGCTTAGTGGTTAAGTAGCTGGGCTAGCATGCAGTAGCCTGAAAATGGGTTCAATTCTACCTTGGGTATGGCTTCTACCATTGAGCAAGGCACTTAACCCAGAGTTGCTCCAAGGCCCTTGTAAGACAATTATCATCTGTAAGCAGGGCTTTGAACCGGTTCAAGGAACGAAAACGAAAACCGGGAACTTTTTGTATTTTACAGGGAACAGGAACGAAACCGGAAACGTTATTATTTTTTATGTTCTGGAACAGGAACACTTATTTAAAAATAATGGTAACCGATTAATACCGGTTTGATTTCGTTCCTCAAAGTTTTCGTTGCCTAAAAAAAAGTAATTATTTTCCTCTGCCGCGCTACCATGACGGCTGAGGTTCACTTCCTGTGTGACATCACATCAGACATTCGCTGACTGTATGGAGAAAGAGCGGTGGATTACAAAGTCTCCACTCCACATCTTAAATTAGGGGTAAATTACGATCCATCGTTAATTAAAACGCTCATTCCAAACACAATAACAATAGCTATATTTGTCGACTCCACGTTAATGATGGACTAGCGAACATTTGGCTAAATGGCGCCAACACCTCTGTTTGCCTAATGCAGGCCTACTGGATGGCCTTTCCCCCCGACAGTTGGAATTTGTTGTAAATTATATAATAATATAATTATTATTATTTAATAATGGTTGTAATATTATTACATTTGGTTTAAGCTGGATGAGAAAGATGTGACATAATTCTATAGCATTAAACAGCTGACAGGAACGAAATTAACCGTTCCGGGAACAGTATTTTTTTGTTCTAACCGGTTCGGGAACGTCAATTTATTGGTGGAACACATAACCGGAAACGTTATAATTCCGTTTATGTTCGGAACGAACCGATTGGGGGGAAAAAATCGGATCAAAGCCCTGTCTGTAAGTCGCTTTAGTTAAAAAGCATCTGCTAAATGTAAATGTAAAAAACCTATTCTGTGTTTGCCTTTTGCATGCCTTTCAGTGGAGGACTTGACACAAGTTGAAGTATGATGTGTCACATCATGAAGGAATTGCAACATCGCCGCTGAATGGAAGAGAAATCAGAATACTTCTGCTGAATGGACAAAATGAGGTCCCTTTTTCACCTTTTAAAGAGATTAGTTTCAAAACATCACCTCACAACCTACTGTACCATCTGTTTTAACACTACACAACAAACAGAATAATTACTGACAAAGAATTATGCTTAGGAAATCTAACAGTTCAGGGTGACTGTCACGATGTTCTTTAAACTGGTTGACGATAGCCAAATGGCGTTTTTATATGGGAAATTGAGGGAGCTTCCTGTACTGTCCAGATGGCAAGATGGAAAGATCTACCCCATAGTTGTCTCTGGGGTCCTATACATTTATTCAAAGATGAAATGATACTTGAGTATCACTACCATAACTGTAGTCTGAGAGAGTCAGAGGTCTATGCAACCACTACAGTGCAGCTTCAAATTGAGAACTTTTTTTAATTTTTTTTTTTAACAAGCCTGCCTTGTTAGGTGTGGCTCTGGGTATGCAAAGATGTGATTCTATCAGCCCTGCATACTCATCACAAAATCTGAAAGACTAGATTTTAGAATACTGTATTCATAAAAGGATTAACCAGCTTTGGAAAGGGCTTGTATAAGTTATTCAATTTTTATTGTGTGCGTGTGTGGGTGCGTGCGACGTGTGTGCCTGTGTATGCGTGCATGTGTGTGTGTGTGTGTGTGCGTGTGCCTGCATGTGTGCGCAGGTGTTTCCTTAAAGGTGGGGGTGGGGGTAGGAGTAGAGCAGTGAACAGCATAGCGTGGACCATCCGCCAAGCACACCCCACCTTTTAGTGACAGGATCACCTGGTGCATGCAGCGGGATACCTTAATCTAACACCTCCACCTTGGTCATCACAGGAGCAATGTGGCAAGCACATGTTGGCATGGCTGGTGTTCTGGGCACATTGTTTCCGCGCGATCAATCCTGAGCTTGAAACTGTGGGAAGGTTTTCAAAGAGAACGCCTCCATAACATTCCTCAGATCCACATACATCTATTCAAATGACAGGCTTATTGTTGTGTTCTCAGGCAGAATCTGATGTGATGGCTCATGCTGTGAAGTACAGACAAATAAAGTGCATCGATCAGTAAAACAGAGTTCGTTTTTTAGCAATTTAAGTTTTTTACAGAGAAGAAAAGAAACCATGGGTTTAGGGCACCTTAAATGCACACTATGCAGGTTTTTTAGCGTAATTTACCTTCATTTACCAGCTTCAGAGTCATTGGAATGTTTATATGACTTTTTTTCGGGTTGAATGGTGGCCGTCTCGCTTCCCCCTAGCGCCTGTGAGCGGAAAAACCACCCTTGCAACTGTGGGCCGGTGGGCCGACGGCCTCAGTGTCAAGAAGTATAACGAGTGTAACGAATTGCTTTACTGCATTCAAATACACATACACGCCAGGCACCGGCTAGAAAAAGGTAGCGATGGAGTTTCTCAGACATTCGTCATGACAGAGCAAACTAAAGGTAACTTTAGCCTGTATAGGGCTGTATCAAGTTGTCTGTATCATTATTTATTTTTTTTTTTTTGGGGTGATGGGTGTGCGTACCATAGCATTAATTCCTGCTGGCGCCCCTGCTAAATGCCATGGCGATAAAGAGAAAGAAGTCAGAAAAGGAATTTACCTTAGACTAGGCTATATCAGAGCCCGTCTACGGACATTCTCTGGCTATATAACCTACTGATATAGGTTAATGATGTAAAGTCAAGTGCGCTTCTATGGGACTGGTGTGTGCGCGCACAGTTTTTATTGATGAGTCGATTATTGATTGATATTGATTGATTATGAACTTTCAGGCCCCTGGGCCTAGATGTATTAAGGGCCCCCCACTAATTGTTGCATATGTGGGAGGGGGGGTTGGGGGTCCTCCCCCAGAATCTTTTTTATTTGTTTGATGTGATTTCCTGTATTCTGGTCCATTTTGGGGATGGCCAATACTTAAATTCAATCAGATTCATAGCCTACATCCTGATTTGTTGATATTGAGGCAGTGATTCCATGCAAAGGCTTGGGCTTCAGGGCCCCCTAAACCCCTTGGGCCCCTGGGCCTGGGCCCGGTAGGCCCGTGCAGTAATCCATCCCTGGTCGGAGTGGCAAGTGCTGCGCATAGTTGCAGTGGAATGTGGCTGCCCAGGGCATTATAAAACTTCTCACTCTTAGACCTACTCATACACGGCGGTAAAATGGCGTATTTAGCTGTCTAAATTCGAATCATATGCTGGGGGAGAAATCGTCGGACATCCATGATTATTTTGTTATTCAGCACCCCTGGTCAAAAATATGTTCCCGCGCGCCTGGAAGTAGGCTATGATTTCAATGTAGACAAATTTGGCAAATACAAAACGGGAGAAACAATATGGTTCATGCTCTCTCATGCTGTTTCAATCGTGCCGAAAAGGAGGGAGAATGAAACATTAAGCACGTTCCACTTTTGCATAAATAATTCCTGAACGGTTTTGGTCAGGGCTGATAATGCAACTGTATTTGACAAAGGACCGATATAGGCTATTTGCTAGTGACAAAATATGAGCTTTCAGTGTGATACGATCTCTTTGTAGATTACATTTAATTACAGTGCATGAAAATGCACTGTACTGTTCTTCCTAGGCTTCTTCTTATTCTTCCTTCTAACGCCAAGGACTTAGAATCCTAGGCCAGGTGTTCCGGCCACCTGGAGTCTCAGGCTTTAAGCATACAAACTGGCTCTATTAAGACTACACACAAGGATACAAGGATACAAGGAAGTTTATTGTCACATGCATATAGTTACTGGAAGTAAGAAATGCAGTGAAATTATGTCTGGTGTCAGCCTATTTGTGCATTTATGGGGGGGGGGGGGGGGTGCAGTAGAAGGGGTTTAGTAGATTAAGTGGCAAGGGCTGCATAAGAAAGGTGGGGGAGGATTGGGATTGGGCGGGGGGCACCAACAAGGAGCACCCAAGAGCAACAGGGGCAAGGAAAAACTCCCTTACCAAGGAAGAAACCTTGGGCAGATCCACGGCTCAAGGGGCTAACCCAACTGCCAGGAGTCTTGGTGTGTGTGTTGGGGGGATGACAGGGGAGATGGGATAGTGTGCTGTGTATGTGGGGAGAGGGCAGTGTGCAATATGTGTGTTGGAGAAGCTTCCTCATGAGACAATGTGCTGTGTATGGGGGCAGTGTACTGCAAGTATGGTGAAGGGACTTACTATTGCAAGCAGAGTACTGTATGTATGATGTATGTGGGTGATGACCGTGAAGATGTGTGTGTGGGCGGGAGGGGAGTGGAGCAGTGACTGTGTGTGTATGTGTGTGGGTAGGTGGGGGCAGTGTGCTGTAAGTATGTAGAGGATGTGTGTTGGAGAAGATCCTGAAGACAATGTGCTGTGTATGTAGGGAGGGGGGGCAGTGTGCAGCAAGTATGTAGAGGAGGCTTACTGTAGCAAGCAGTGTGCTGTATGTATGTGAGGTGATGACAGTGATGATGTAAATGTGTGTGTGTTTTTTTTGTGTGTGTGTTGGGGGTGGGGGCAGAAAGGCTAGGCAATCAAGGGAAATGTTAGTGCTGAGGAGTGAATGTGTGCAAAGTCAGTATAGTGTGAGTACAGTGCAGAAAAGATATACAGCTTTTAATGGACCATGGTATAATGATTATTGGGCCAAAATCGTATATTATCACATATAGATATTAGCTGATATCTCCCATACTGGTAAAAGGATCTTTACCAAACTTGGTGTACTTACTCACCATAAGTTCTTGATGAAATTAGTAGGTGTTTAATGTTTTGGGGTCAAAGGTCAAGGTCACGTGAGGTCATAGTTGACATGCAATGTTTGTTTTATACCTCTCAAGCAGATTGAAGGATCCTCATTAAACCCAACACAGTTAATTAAGCCTAAATTAACTAATAAGGCATTAAAGATCATGGGGTCACAGGTAGAGGTTAAAGGTCATGAGGCTATAGCTGTTTTTTCTGTATAAAAACAGTTGTTCCAACCTCCACATCTTATTTTAGTATTGTAGTAGTAGCCTCTCTGAAACCAGGGGAAATCTAAATAATTTGCTGTTTTAAAAATGCAAACTGTGCAAAAAATGCAAAAAAATCTGTGTGAATACCTGTTTTAAAATAACTGTTTCAGTTCAGAGTTTTAGATTAAATCCAAACCACTTCTGTCAAACATCTGATAAACATTGTCATCTACAGCTATTTCCTTCAACTTAAATTATAACGCCAGACAATTGATGTAAATGTCCATGTTGATAGAATACTGTTAGAAATAAAAACTACCCTTGCATCGATTGCAATAGTTATACTTTGTTATTAGTTATAAGTTGGTAGTAGGCATATAAGCAACGGCAGCAGCGGACTGATATTACCTAGGATTCTACTAGGTATTATGGTGGGTTTTCAGGATGTGAAGGGATGTAATCATGGGTTTCATAAAGTACTGGGGGTACCAGGATGAGAGGATCTCCTCCTTACATGGTTAAGGGAGAGGGAGTGTGCCTAACTCGTAAGGCCACTGTGCCTTACGAGTTAGGGCCTGTCTAGCTAGGAAGAGAATAAGATAAGGCCTTATTTCACCAAACTGGAAGGAACCAGAAAAACTTAGGGTTACACTATTTTACATATGTTACCTATGCATTACATAGGTTTGCATATAGTTTTATGCATGATGGGAAGATGGTTTCAACCCAATGTAAGCGACCCTGCTTGATACTGATTGGTGAAGGGTGTTGATGGAGATACTTGATTCTTATATACAAAGGAGGGGTATTAAACTTATTGTGCTGTAGATAGGGACTCCCCATGTCAAAAACAACCAAGTCTATGTTGTGCAACATAAAAAAGTTCACTATATTTACAGTAATTGAATTGAACATGGCATGTTGATTAGCATGTCTCCAACGTCTATAACCTTGTATGTCAGAGGATGAAACTGACCCTAACCTTTGACCCCATGGCCCTGAGTCCCTAAGTTCATCTAACTTGTATAGACAATAAATGTACTAGAGTTAATGAAGATTCATCAGTATGCTTTGGAGATAGGAACCAAATACTGCATGTGAGTTATTTGTGTGACCCCTTGTAACCTTGACCTTTGACCTCAAGACCTAAATTGTCTTGCCAGCTCTTTGACAACTTGTAGTGGGTAAGTAGACCAAGTTTGATGAATATCTTTCAATTGGCTTAAGAGATATCAGCTAATATCAAGATGTACTAACATACGTTTTTGGCCCAAAAATCATTGTGCCATGCTCCATTCAAAGCCCTATATATTTTTTTGGTACAAATCTGCGCTGTAGGCACCACAAATTCTTAATCTACAGAAAATTACGATTCAAATGATACCAAATATGCTTTTGCTGTATTTACTTCCACCTTTGACCCTTTTCTAGGCTAATTCGCTCAGACTAATAGCATTTTGCACTCTATTATTTGAACTCATTGGCAAAGTGAAACTAACTTCACCAAGGAGTCAGTCAACGACAAGACAGTTATATGCAGTTACTTTCACTATTGACTGACAATGGGTTACCACCGAAAACATAGGCTGGAAAAAGCAACACTTACCCTAATGTTGCTCAAATGACTGAATAAAACAACATTTATCCTGCAGAGGAGTTGCTTATATCTCGTGACAGTGCGTCTTCAGCTGTGCTCCATATGTGTCTCTCGCCTCTCCCCTAATCACTTTTAACCGTCATTACCAATTTGCAAATGATGGTGAATAGCTACTCATCATGAGATGTACAGTATTTCGTAATATCTTTATTCTAATTATGTTTCCCATTGTAATCATGCAATTTGTAATGCTTTGCATGGACGTGCACTGGTGTGCGTTCATGAATGATAGAAGGATGGTGCGTGCACCTGCCAATATGACTGTTGACATGCGCTCTTAAAATAGCATATGAACAACTCGCCATTGACTTCTGACCAGGTTTAGGTGGTGTATGATAGCGATTTTTAGACAACGCGCCAGGCCCCTCCCTAGGTTGTTAATTGCCACACCCCTGGGTGCAAAATACCGAATTCAACTTTGCGCGGGTGCCCAAAATACAGCCCTTTATGTGTTCTATTCAAATAGCATGCCAAAATTGCCTTTAAAATTCAATGAGTAGATGTACAGTATTTTATTCTTGTTTTTTATAATTTATATAGTTTATCAATTATCAGAAAGTATGTCAACTGGAAAAGTATTTATCATTTTGCCAAGATTTTATTTCTCCCTATAGACTCCCTAAAGATTCGTTACACCTAAACATCTGGTAAAGGCACTGCTGTGGTCCTCACACAATCTAGGAGACAATGGGAAAGTCTTACAGAGTAACCCAGTGGAGAGGAAGACATCATGTGATGAGTAGGCATGAGCAAAAAATATGCGATGAGCAAAACATGGCAGATAGATTTAGATGCCGACTTGATTTAGATGCCAAGGTGATCCACCTGGCTGACAATAAATGGTGGTATCCTTTCAGTGCTGCTATTGTAAATAGATGAAGAGGTTTTGGCTTCAAGTTGCTATTCATATTGCTGTCATTAATCATGTAACAATAAATAAAAGGCCTGGATCAGATCATATGAGAGTACTCTTTGCTTCCATATGGAAGTTACATTTTCCCGAAAACAGAAATATAAAGATATAGAGTGTCTGTCTATTTGAGCGACTAGCCTTTGCGATTCAAACTATTTTTCTGGGGCAATCATTAAGGGATTTCCTTTGCAGATTATACTGTTTATATATGTGCTCTTCTTCCAAGGCTCTCAAGCTGATACCTGCAAGAATGTGTGTGAGAGAAAGGGCTCTATCTAATCTAAAACTCTTATTGTTATCACAATGCAAAGCATATTCCTATATAACACTCAATTTTTTTTACCATGCGCGTCTCTTTTATTGAACAATGTGCTCAGGGGTGTGGCAATTAACGACCTAAGGTGTGGTCTGGCGCATTATCTAAAAATCGCTATCTTACTAAGCATTACGACACTGACCGAGAAAAAACCTGGTCTATAGGGAAAGGTGCATATGAAGCACAGCTGAAGACGCACTGTCACAAGATATAAGCAGCAACTCCTCTGCAGGATAAATGTCTTTAGGTTTTTTATTTAGCCATTCGAACATTATTTGGGTAAGTGCTGCTTTTTTCAGGCTATGTTTTCAATGGTAACCCATTGTCAGTCAGTAGTGAAAGTAATTAAGTGTGTATAACTGTTTTGTCGTTGACTATGACACCACAGTGAAGTTAGTTTCACTTTGCCAATGAGTTCAAATAATAGACAAGTGCAGATGCATGTAGGCTATTGTAGCAGGATTGATTCTCTGCTCCCCTGTGTTTGGGTTCCCCCTGCACCTGTTGTTTCAGTCCCCTGAGTGGTTACAAGTCGTATGTGATTATTTGTTTTAAGACTACTATGTTAGTTCTCATGTCATTTTATGCCTATTTAGTCGAGGCGTCCATTGTATGTACATAACAAAAATACTAATAAAGACATCATTTAGCAAAACAATATTTTCCCCCTTTATTTCTACATTTGAGAGGAGTAAAAATCAGCTGGATATTTTTTTTTTGCTCACCAGAAAAAAATCAGGTCTGAAGGGGCTAAGGAATACATCCATGATGAGATGCACAATTGGTTTTATACTGTAGATCATTTTTATGAAACCGGGGGAATCCAGACCAGCAGAAAGGACGTTTCTCTCTTCTCTAGCCAACTTCCTACACCCGAAGCCATAAAGCTGTGTCGGACCTCACTAGACACCACCTTGTGCATGGAGAAAGTGAATGAATAGAATATTTTCCTGATCCGTTGTTAAACAGTCTCAGTTGCTAGGACACTGGGCTGAGTTTTATTGGCATGATCATAAATCAGGCTTTTCAAATATGGAAATGTAATGAGTGTGGCAAAAAGACTCAGGTATCTGCTTAGACATTCGCATGGAGGAGGTGTGGGGGAGCCAGGGGTGTTCTAACCCTTATGCTGTCTTCAGTGACTGAAAGCAAGCCAAACACACACACGCCACAGAAAAAAAAAACACATTACACAATAAGGGGCAGATGTACAAAGGATGCTTAATTAGCACCTTTGTCACTCCCCAGAAAGCCCATGCTGTGCCTGACCATATTATGCCATATTTACTAAGATTTCAGGTAAACGGTGCTTGTCATGACCCTCCACATTTGAACTGAAGACCGGCTCACACAAACACACACACACACACACACACACACACATACTCTTCCTGTCGGTATGTTTGGAGTGTGGTGTGTGTAAAATAAATATTGCATTTTTACACATGCTGCAGCGCTGGTCCCGGGGGGGGGATATATGTGGCTCCATATGTGGCTCCATGCAGGCTTCTGTAATGATAGATGTGTCTTGTTTATATTTCCCTCAATAGTCATTTTAGTGCTTATTACAACGAATTAACAGTTACAAGCCCCCAGTGCATAGTCTAGGTAAGGTGAGATGTTCACATGATAACTAATAGGAATCGTCTGGATGGGCTTTATACAATGATGGATAAATGAGAAACGGTGCCTGGCCATTCATGTCACCTGAGCCCTTTATGCAGAGCAGATTTCTCTGCCCACTATACCCCTCCACACGTTACATTACCACTGCAAGGCAGCCAATCAAGCTCACTTAGTTAGTTGAAGTTTGTAAAATAGCATCTGAGTAGTTGAGGTTTGTAAAATAGCATCTGAGCATGTTTGCATGCTGCATACCTTCTATGTTAACACCAGAGAACAAGTTCAAATACTCTGTTCATCCTTTCAATGTCATCTTTAATGCAATTAGTTAAAGGTGCTCAAAGCGATGCCACACGTTTTTTAGGCTAAAAATGTTTTGTCACTTACAGCAAACATCACCTCACCATCCGCTAGCTGCCTGTGTCCTGAATACACTGTAAAAAAAAAAATGCGTGGACAGCCCAGGCTCCAAAAACGGCAACAAAAACAACCTGGGCAAACCTAGCCCATAAAAACATAACAAACTGTTCCAGCAAATCACAGATAAGATGTTTATATAGGAGACTTTCAATTGCACTGGAGGGAGGGAGAGGAAGTAGTGAGCTAGCTCTCTGTTTTGTTTGAATGTCAACAGAAGTGACATTACCCAGCATCGCTTAGAGCGCCTTTAATTATTAGGTAACACTTTATTTAAAGGGGTCTACACAAGGGTGACATGTAACACAAGGGTGACACATGTCATGCACACTAATGACATAGTATTGATGTTTATGACTGTTGTCATTAAGTGTCATTCGGTTTTTGGAATGTCAAGTTGACATTGTTTGGGTGTCATCATTATAACAACTTGACATTAGGCAAGATGACATTATTTGAGGGTGTCTCTGTCATGACAACTTGACATTAGCCAAGAAAATGTAAACCGTTGTCATGACAACTTGACATTAGCCAAGAAAGAAATGCAAAATTGACATACTGTGTTTGGCCTGACTCATCTTCTAGGTTTGTGAAGTGGTGGGCCGGAATAATTGATTGACATGACACCATTATAATTGTGTCATGAATACTTTCCTTGGCATGATATTGTCATGACAACTTGACATATAACTGTGTTTGGCCTGACTTATCTTCTAGGTTTATGAAGTGATGAGCCTGAACAATTGGCTGTCATGACACCATTATAAATTAGATATACTCAACATATTGAAGGTGCATTGCAGATGTAACCCACTCGAAAATAGCCTACTAATAGGATTACATTATTCTAGTTTAATATCTAATTTCTTGATTACTTTTAGTTATGTTTTCCCTGCACACCGTATTTGTCTAGTAGGTGGCAGTGGTAGCGCTGCATAGAGGGGAAACTGCTACACTGATTCTTAGAGAAGAAGACAGAAATCGCAAACAGCAGAAGGACAGCACAACGATAGTGAGCTGAAGCCATATTTAGATTTTCCACACTGAGAAGAAAAGTTAAAAATAACATTGAAGAGCTAGTTAAAAGGGGTTTCCCACCAAACCTATTTCTAAGGAAGGAATAACAGCAAAGGGTCGAAATTACGACAAGGAGTTTTCTCCGGTGAGTGTTTTACACGTGTTCGTCATTTATGTTATTAGCAGACATGGCGTGATAGATGTGTTTAATGAGTTAAGCGCGTAAAAGTTTTATTTTGCTGTAACTCAGTTGTTTAATGCATTGTGTGGAAATGTATTGATGGTACTGCATAAGTTAAAAACCAATCGGAGTTGAACATGAGTTTAATGATTTGAAGTGCTATTTCATGCTATGTTGAAGCCATGTTAACAACGTGATATGCTAGTGCTGAAGTTTCATCTAGGCTATGTAGTGAATGTATAGATTAAAAATAAGAATAACCCAAGCAGCAAAACACGTTATTTGAACCAAAACAAACGTTTTATTTAGGTTGTATTTTGGTTTCAAATAAAACAGACGTGTTTAGTACGTTCTTTAAACGTGTTTTCTGGCACCAGTACAAATAACCCTGTTAAAAATGTCCATTGAATGTTGTAACCTGGTGCCAAAAGACACGTGCAAAACCCAACGCATCTAGCACAGATTCTAACGTCAACAGAAGATGCAATTACAGTTTCAATTTACACCAACTATTACCAACTAAAAAACAACGTGAATTACACATTCAAAATGGGTGAAAATCACAACTTTTTTTTACACACGTATCTGACACTTACTTTCAACATTGAATGAAGGTGCTGGTGTGGTGTTATTTTTACACCAAATACTAACGAGGGAAAAATGTGTGGAAAACGTGCCAGACACGTCTGATGTTAACCGGAGGCAAAACTGTGAGCGCACCGGCAATTGTGCGACTGCTGGTCCGCGGAGTGAAATTATAAGCCCGGTGTGCGGGCCAACAGAAAAAAAACGGTTATCAGGAAGAACAGAAATACTTGCTAATTCGTTGTCATTAAACATGGAGCAAACAATTAACTTATGGTGTGAGCGTTCGTTGAATGCATGAATGCATTTAATTAAAAAGCATGTAAATTTTTTCTCCATTTACCTACCAGAGTATGATGCTTGCATGCGGGAAACATCCCAAAAAAATAGTAGGCTACTCATATAATTGCTGTTGTTTTTAGATCTAATGCAACCATGCTTAAGTAATTAACTATTGTAATTATATCTTACATTAGTAAAGCAGTCCTCTGATGTGCATGTTTTCACAAACTTTTCGTGAACAATGTTATAACATAACTACTGTAACTGTAAACTGTAAACATTGACTGCTTTGAAATGAAACTGCATGTATAACTATAGGATAATAAAAGTAATTGTTGTAATGATAATCATAATAATGGTTTGATGCAGGGCTCGAATGATCTTTTTGTCTTTAAGGGGGTCTCTCTATCTCATAAAAAGTTGGCACACCCTGCGCATAGCCTAACAAGGCGATACAATTAAATAGCCTAGGGGCAAGTGGCGCTTTTGCGCAGTATGCGTACGGTATGCCTAGGCTTTACCTTGACCCACGCACACAACAGAGTTTTTTTATAGAAATTAATTCCTTTTAATTAATTTCAACATATTATTTATTGCAATAGTCCATATTTCCTTTCAAATTCACAATACAAAGAAATAGACTAAACGATTTAGTCTGAGTGCCATTCTCAATTTCACAAGGTAACTCATTTGAACCAGACCACCGTCTCAGATAGGCTGTCCTCAGTGTCAAACACTATAATGTAGTCTTTAACTTATACACAGGGAAAATGCACTAACTTGCAGACATTATTAAAGCCATTTCAGCCAAATTATGTTCTAGTATTATTAATGTACACATATAACAACATCTGGTGTTCAGTCGTCTTGTGTGTTGAACCGTGGAAAATTAATAGATTATCAATTTTGGGATTTGCACTGAGATGCTGTCGGGTATCCATTGAATATTCAGAGATTGATAACAGGTGTTTCAAAATATCTAGGAAGTGGACCTTTCCGGAGCTCTGAATGCAGGGGATAGCTACATATCAGTTCACACAATCATTGAAGTAGGCTGCATTATGGGCCATAATTTATGGCTTTGTCAGTCAACATAGAAGAGGTGAAGAGCAAGTTCAACAGCAAACGGGACTTCAGCACGTATCAAACCATGTAGGCTAGCCCAATGAACGCCTATGTAAATAAACAAAACACTCGCATTAAAGCAGGGTGACTTCTTCAGACTTGCGAGTGCTGTCAAATTGATCGTATACGGTTTGCTCATAGGCCTATAGTCCAGTGATGTGGTGGTGAAGTGCAGTCATGCTGCGTTCAAGAGCGGTAGCTCTACAGTACCTCCCGTAGGCCTATAGCCTATATTTTAATTTAACATCTTTAGGCCTAATGGTAAGAGATTGCACAGGGATGGATAATGAGCGGTTGTTTAAGATTAAGTTGCTATGCCAGACACCTTCAGATATGAGAGACCCCCTCAGATTTTTGACTTTGTTGCTTTCATGGGAGCCAGTCCTCACTCTATGGGAGCTCGGCTCCCACGTAATTCGAGCACTGGTTTGATGGGGGTATGTGTAGGTGGGCCCTATGACCTCAAAGTCTGCCATGACCGGGCCTCAACTTGAATTTTGAGAAAGCTGAGCTAGCCTACTACACATTCGGCACTTGAACTGGTGTACAATAGTTGTTGCTACATTTAGCCAAGAATGCACAGGTTTTGAAAGTTAGTTAATTATAGTGTATTATTTAAATACCTTTTCTCTACCACCCATAGGTAACTGTAAACCTCCAAGACAGTGTATGTAGAGATAGCAGGATAGCAGACAATTACAAAATGATATTTTTTTATTCTTAAAGCACAAGTACATTCTGTTAAGAGAGGTTTTGCTGTATGATATTGATTTGAAGTAATTAGACGTTGACATTGAACTCTTGACTGTATAGTGCAAAGTAACACACAAGCTAGTGAAACAGCTTGTGTGTTACTTTGCACTATACAGTCAACAGTTCAATGTCAGCGTCTAATTAAATAAAAGTCTTTAGTTAGTAGACATTTAATTACATGTCATATTTACTTCAGTTTATCAATTCAAGCAATATCCTAATCTAAAATAAACAATGAATATATAGGAGAATAGCAAATAAACAATAAAGGACTGTAACTGTTATATCCCTTCCATATTGATTGTATGCACACACTGAATAAGCTTAGTTACATACAGATCCAGATTTTGAATGCCCTTTCCTGCTGTTAGTGTAGAGTACATTTACTTTAAAAGGCAAAAATGTCCACCCATCAAGGCCCCATGTCATTCACCAATACTGCAGGGGTCAAGAACATTTTTTAAAAATGTAAACATCTACCGCCCACTGAAGGATAACTCGGGTATCCTACAAAGCAAGTTAGGACACCCCAATGGTCTTTCAATAGCAACACATTGTTAAACAGCATTTCGCTCAAGCTAATTGAGCCCAGTCAGAAATCACTCTCACCTCCCCCTGAAAGGGGGATGGCCTTGCACCCATCGTAACGCACTTTAGACACACAAGCACCCCTTAAGTCTTGTAAAAAGAAAATATTCGAATACACCTGGCTATTGCTATGAAACATCTGCCTATTGGATCCACGCATACATTAGAATGCATTTTGGACTGCCTCGTGCTATACATTCAGCATACATAACCCTTGGATACCATTCATTCCATGTAGACGTTGGTTGGTTGACTGAGAGCGACAAGCGAGAGACCTAATAACTAGGTTTACTGTTATTAACTATTTCAGAGAACAATGGATAGAAACAGAAAGGAATTATGACAGAAAATGGATAGCAGCACGAAGAAAGTCTTTGAAGTTCTGTAGACCAGTTAAACAAGATACAATCACTACTGTCAGCCACCAGTCTACACCCAATATCACCTTGCCACTCCTCACTGATGAGACTGAATGGCAGGTGTCATCGGTAGACATGGATGTGACCGATCTGACAGACTCAGGAAGCATGTCTCCCATCACTGAACATCATCCACTAAAAGAAGATCTGGCTAATTGGGCAGTTGATCACAACATCACACATTCGGCTATAGATAGTCTGCTGAGAATTGTAAACAGACACAATCTTGCACAGTTACCATCAAGTGCAAGAACGCTCCTTGGCACACAAAAAACAGTTCAGCAGACAACCAAATCTGGCATGGACTATGTTTACTTGGGTGTAGAGACTATGCTTAAGAAGACACTACAAAAGCACCCTCTTCCAGCCGACACACATATTTTGAACCTGTCCTTAAACATAGACGGGTTACCCCTCTTCAAAAGTTCAAAAACTTGCATTTGGTCAATTCTGGCAGCCACTGACCAAGTCCCACCATCAGTAAGGGAAGGGGAGGGGGAGGGGTGCATCTGGGATCTGTGTGTCTGATGGCTGTTGACTGAGGTCTTTTGTCACCTCATTGTTCGTGATCGCCATGTGGGGGAGGGGTGCATTATCCAGTGATGGTGGGGGTACGATAGCCTGTGATGATGGAGGTGAGTGTTGCACTGGTATTGAGGGGGTGTGGGGGTGGGGGCTGGGGGATGACCACCTCCTTGATGTCCCTATCAAGGCTGCCAAAGTCGTGGACACCTCAACAGGCACAGGCAAGGAGGCGTCAGGCGGGGGCAGGGCGTGAGGTGATGGTGGCTTAGGTCGTTGGGTGTCACCGGGATGCAGAGCTGGAGAGACTGGGAGGCTGGGAGGTGGGGGTAGGGCAGGCACGCAAACAAGAGCTGTGTCTGAGTCAGCTGGGGGTGGTGGACAGACCACCGCCATTGGAGCTGGAGCAGGGCAGTCAAACCTGTTGTAGAAGTGGTTCAACTGGTTCGCCCTGTCCAGGTCCCCCTCCACTGAGCTGCTGCTCTTCTTCAGGCCAGTGATAATCTTCATGCCGTCCCATGCCTCTTTCAAGTTGTTTTTCTGCAACTTCTGTACCACCTTCCTTCTGTAGTCCTCCTTAGCCTCCTTCAGCTTGACTTTGAGTTCCCCCCTTGCACGCGCCTCAGCTCTGCCATGTCCCCCTCTCTGAACGCCATCTTTTTCCTGTTAAGAAGGGTCTTGACATTGCTGGTAATCCAAGGCTTGTTGTTGGGAAAGCAGCGTACAGTTCTGGTGGGAACAACAATGTCCATACAGAAGTTCAGGTAGTCAGTTGTGCACTGTGTGACCTCCTCTAAGTCCTCTCCATTCTCTAACACACTCCAGTCAGTGCACTCGAAGCAGTCTCTCAGAGCCTCATCTGTTTCAGGTGTCCACTTTCTGAAGGTGCGTGTGGCAACTTTTAGCCTCTGTACTTTGGGCTTGTACATTGGCTGGAGATGAATGAGGTTGTGGTCTGACTTTCCCAGTGGGGGAAGGGGGTTTGCACTGTATGCATCCCTCATGTTTGCATACATGAGGTCTATTGTCCTGTTTTTCCTTGTAGGGCAGTCAACAAACTGGTAGAAATTTGTGAGTGTGGAATCCAGTGTTATGTGATTGAAGTCGCCAGAGATCACAAAAAAGGCATCAGTGAGTTGGGTTTGAAGCCTTGCAATTGTGGAGTGGATGACGTCCGGTTAGGACATGGTTTTAGCTTTGATCACTATTTTACTTACATACCATCCAACTAACTAAAATCCACCTTCGTCATATGCTACTATGTTCTGAGCGTCTGTATTTCAGCTTGGATGCAACGTGCCAGTTCATTCAAACTTTACAACTTCACATTGTATCACGGAGTGATTTATTATTAGCTGTGCAAAGTCTGAGTTGAAATGTCCAGGGATATTTCAACTCATGGAACGTCTCTCGGCCAATCAGAAACAAATAAATAGTTCCATAGATCCAAATAGAATTGTTGTATAATGTGTTTTAAATTGGGAGATTTTCCACTTTTGAGAGACACTATTTTGTTTTGCAGTAACAGACATTGAGGAAGAACCCCAGGCTGGGCCGAGTCACCACGCTGCTACCACCACTCTACTGACTCCACTGCCCAACTGTCCTCTAAACGAAGCTGGTGAGTAGCCTAGTACTTAGATAGAGGTAGATGGTAGGCAGATGCCATCTAATTGCCTCTTACATGTCTTAATGGGTTTCTTATTAATGTCTCACTCCAGACAAGCGATCGGCATCACATGCCCCCAGTGGGACATCGCCCACCATTTCAAGTAACCTACTCCATATTAATATCAAATTAACTCTATAACCTATTTACTAACACATAGTGTAACATTTACCTGCTGCTGCACTCTTGTCTTCTAGGCCCGGACATGGGGAATGATCCTATACATCCATAAAAAAGCTATTAACAATGATGACCTGTGAGTAAATATATGTTAGGCAATCCAAAACATGCAGGCCCACAAAACACTTTTTTTTGTAATTTACACATAAGCATAAAAAAAAAACAAAGTCATATAACTCATATCCTACTGGTAAACAAAATATCACTTTCACACCCTAATCAACTTATGTTTTCCTTTCCTTTTTCTTTTCTTTTTAACAAAAAGCATTCCAGACAAGAGTACTGGCAAAATTGGAGCACATGGACGAGGTGCAGCAGGAACTCAAAAGGCTGGTGTGTTCAGCTGTCCCTGCCCGAAACACAGAAGTAGAGCCATTGCCCAGACCCAGCAGAAATCAAGCTGAGCTTAATGCCCTCTGCGACCGTGTCAGAGGAGAGGAGCACTTCAGAAAACAGCTTGTGTGTTAGACTTTGCACTATTTAGTCAACAGTTCAATGTTCACATCTGACTACTTCGAATGTCATATGGCAAAACCACAATAAAATGTGTTTTCTCTCACAGATATCCTTCCTGTCCCTAGACGGCTCCAATATCATGGGCAAGACAGTGAGGTGTATGATGAGCCGTCTTGGGATCACAGAGCTGTGGTCAGGTTACAGCATGAGGGGAAGAAATAAGACATGCTTTGCCGACCTGCCAGTTATGCAGGTAGTAGTAAGTAAGTGCAAGTAAACAAGTGCTGTAAACAATCTGATTTCAATTACACAGGACGTGATGTTAGTGATCCAAGGTGATAGGGGACTATGCATTATCTATGAGTCAAGTTTTACGTAAAATGTACAAGGCTTAAGCTACTACAGTTCATGAATATGAGTTATATTTCCAGGTCTGTTAAAATGTATCGAGAGTAATTGAATTGAATTGTTGCCGTGCTATGCAGGTTGTTTTTTTGTTTGGATGCATGATTTGAGAGTGTTCCATTGGACAAATTCGCCATTGGACACGGGAGGCAGAAGAGCAGAGGGCGCAAATGATAATCTTGCCTGCGACATGAACTGCTTCTACTCAATATTTCTTCATTTCATCGTAGCCTACAGATAAGCGCGAGATCTCACCACTTAAAAAAAAAACATACTACCCAGGTAGATGGACTTATTATTATTTTGGGGTTATTTTATCAGAGCTCTGAGGTCATTTTACTTTATATTTTTCTCAACATGTGTTTAAAAGATTGAAAACTAAGAGAAATACTGATACAGATTTTTGATTAAATGCCGGCTATATGTTCTGGGTAAACTATTTTGGTACTTTCATTTGTCTACTCCTCTTGTGAAAAGTTCCTTAGAAAGGCAGCACTTTACTCTACATTAAAATAAGTGCCCCTTACACAGACAAATATGGCGTCTCAGGGGGAATCGAACCCCTCAGTCCCTCAAAACGCACCTTAACATGATTGAATGGTACTACTGGTTAGGAATCCGTCATCGTAATGGTGTGTTGGGTAGACTCGTGCATGATTTGAAAAAGCTGCAGAAATGATGGCAATGAAATGGTGCTTAAAGACTAGTATGTGAATAGTTGAATGCGTGCACATACACAGTTAGGTTAGCTGGCATGGTAACATGTCCATGTATTATGGTTTTGCAAAATGCATTGCTGAAATAAACTCTTAAGTCATGACTGAGTATAGTATTTGTTGTCATTATAGTTGAAATTAGACTCAATGTTCCAGAAATGTAAAATGTACAGAAATAGGACCTACATGATAGTGTAATGACACTTAATGACATGTTCAGGAAACATCTCAGATGGTTCACTGTACTTTAGGTCAAAGGTAAGTATTCATGACTCTGTCAGGAAACTATTTTGTTGTGTAATAGTTATTTGTGACAGCTTAATGACAAGTCAAAACTGTACCACTGTAGTTGAGGTCAAGAAAAGTATTCATGACCAATTTATAATGGCATCATGACAGCCAATTGTTCAGGCCCATCACTTCACAAACCTAGAAGATAAGTGAGGCCAAACACAGTTATATGAACTTGTTCATGTAATAATTAAACAATTATGTCAAGTTGTCATGAAAATTCATGACACTGTCAGGAAACTATTTTAGTGTGTAATAGTTCTTTGTGACAGCTTAATGACAAGTCAAAACTGTACCACTGTAGTTGAGGTCAAGGAAAGTATTTATGACACAATTATAATGCTGTCATGACAGTCAATTGTTCAGGCCCTTCACTTTACAAACCTAGAAGATAAGTCAGGCCAAACACAGTTATGTGTCAAGTTGTCATGACAATATCATGCCAAACACCTTGCATTTTTTTCTTGGCTATGTCAAGTCGTCATGACAATATTGTAAATGGGTTACATTTTCTTGGCTAATGTCAAGTTGTCATGACAAAGACCCGTCAAATAATGTCATCTTGGCTAATGTCAAGTTGTGATAATGATGACACCCAAACAATGTCAATTTGACATTCCAAAAAACGAATGACACATTATGACAACAGTCATAAACATCAATAATGTGTCGTTAATGTACATGACGTGTCATGTCATTCTTATGACGGTTACATGTCACCCTTATGTAGACCCCTTCAAATAAAGTGTTACCAATTATTATCTGACTTTATAATGTCATATTAATGCAAAAATTCTTTGTTCTAATATCAGACCACACCCACACCCTGCTGTACTGTGTTCATTTCTTTAATACCCAAAGTAAATTACTGGATTGGATTCCATTGACTCTTTTGTGTTCTTACAGACAACTAAAGGACACACCCATCATAAATTCATCGTTCCTTATACAGTCCAACCCTTAATAACCAACGGCGCAACCATTTAACACTATATCTATCTATCTATCTGATGAAAATTGAGATGTTTCTATTTGCTGATATGTGCATAATTACTACACTTTCCTGTACACTGCTTTCATTCCCATGTGTGATCTTTTCTTGCGGAGAAAGGTTCATATGGCATTTCTTCACAATTGTCATCAGGGAGGTTTGAATTTGTTTCATGTCACATCCCATGAAGCTGTCATGGTATTACACCGTTATGACAGCTACAGATTATGACACTCTGTAAATGGCTGGACATTCACCGTGATGAGAGTGTATCACATTTGTGACGTTAGGCTCAAGAGAAGTGACACCGAACAGTCTTTCTCATTTCTCACATGTCTCTGTGCGCCAATGTGTTGTGTTGTATTGTACTGTGGACAACGGCCAGAAGAACAAATACTTGAACCAACAAGAGCTTTTTACGTTGTGTTTTGGTTATTTTTTACTAAAACCAAAAGTATTTCCAGACAAACACATCCTTCCTCCATCACATATTTTGTGTACATGTGAATGGATAGAATGCCAGAAGCCGTCCCTCTGTGTGATGTGCAGGACGATTCATTTGTGCTATGTCAAGTGACATGGTTGAGGAAGACGCAAAGGGCATGACAGCAATAATATTGGTATGCGTTCAAGTATATTATGCACATATGACTACTGGTCTGTTGTGGTTTTGACACTAATGTGACGCAACGACATGTCAATGCACATTGAAATTCCATATAATCTGGTTATGCAATCCAAATCGCTTCTAGGTATCAAAGTTTGTGTTTCACAATCTGTGTAATTGTGTCTCTCTCTCTCTCTCTGAGTGTGTGTCCATATGTGTGTGTGTGTGTGTTTGTACTTTTTTTTGTTTGTTTGCTCACCACAATAATATAATTTGTGCTCTATGGTTATCCAGAAGAGATGTCTTGCCGGGCCAAGGAGACAGACGAGGAAAACCAGACAGAATGGTGTTCTTCTCTCTGTCAGCTCTGTTCCAAATGATTACTCTTTTCATCAGGAACACATGTATGTCTTATTTGCCTCTAATTTCTCTCCTTGAGCCAGAGTTAGGACAGGGAAATATTACAAGCGCATTAAAGGGAACGAAAACAAGATATTCAGCACAACATGACAACAATCATCAACTTGTTTACCAATGGCAGTAAGCTTTCACAGACTGATTATACGTTTTCATTTTTTCTTTCTGATTTCAGTAAAAGGTTGCCATAACTTGGACTCATAGCCAATAGATCAGGGGGAGGCTATTGGCACAATATGTCTCTCTTTGTCACATGTGACATGTTGTGCTCCCACAAGCGTGTCAGTGTGTACCACACAAGAGTATTTTTTTTTGACAGTGGAAATGTTGCACACAGATTTTGCTTTTTTAAAAGATCACCATATTGTCAGTATCATGGTGTCATTACAGGGCTGACCACCCACTGTAGTTAGATGTTGATGTGCCTCAGCGCGCGCACACACACACACACACTCCAGTATATAGGACCATGTTAGTCACCCAAAGATCATTGCAAAATTCTGTCATTCATGCAACTTCATTCAGGCTTCTGTCCCTTTCATTAAACAAACCACCCAATCAATCTCTCACAGAATCTAAACCCTGCTCTTCCTCTCTCTACCTGTCCAATAATATCCCTACTAGAATGCAACTTCTGCGTCTTCAAATGGATGTCACTTTCCCCCTGATTTCCCTGTTGAAGCATAGTTCTGGCTGCTGTATCCTTACACTGTGTACCCCGGCCCCAAGCTGGTGTTAGCACCACTGAATTCCTCCCCAAGCTGGTTATAACTCCATAATTCCTTTTCCCGACAGTGCTATATGCCAGGATCACGTGACACCTTTTTTGTCTTCCACAATGGTCACCATGTCAGATCAGGCAGGCATAGTGTCTTTGTACCTCTTTAGTCATCACTGATGCAACTTCATTCCTTGACTTCAGAAGTTCTTGGCCATCCATCCTTTGGTTTTTTGTCCACTGCATGTTACCTACCTATGCCTGCTCCATTTGGCCCTGCTGTTCACCATCTGCATGATGTCCACCACTCTGCAAGCGTACCAGGTCTTCCCTCTGCTGTAGCAGGGTCACTAATATCCTGTGGTCCTTGGTGCTCATCTCTTGAGCCCTTGGATTTTGACCAATTGACTTGAACTACATCTTAACAAGTAAAGCATAACCCAGGACCCTGTACCCTTTGATCTGTGTCCTCCCCTACTGGGTCCTCAAGCCTTCCCCATTCCCTTTTCCTCATAGTGGAAGTTATGGCAAAGGCCAAAGCCATGTGATGAGCCCTTAAGTATCTTGCCTATTCTGGCTTCCATTGCATGTTTACTTTGGCTACAATAAAAGCTCATCTGCATTGTTGGCTCTGTGTAGCAGAGCACATTTTATTGATGTCTATGGAGAGCCATAGTGGAATCCACACCAGGTATGTTAAGACAAGACATCTCCCATGCAGTATATATGCCATTTTATCATTGTAAATGCATGTAATGAAATTATTGCACAAAAAAAAAAAACATCTGCTTCCTGCAGAGAGACGGGCCATCCTCATCGTTATCGAGTCTTTACGATGCTTACCGCAGTTTCTCTTATGTATTAGTGATTCAATGGAAACCAAAAGAGCCTGCATTTTACATCATTCCATTCCCCACCCTTTGGGTTTTTTCCCCTCCGATTTTGGCAGTGTGCTTAATATTATGTTCTCTTTTGCATGATGGATTTGAAGAACATCCATATATTTTGCTCTGATGTTCCCATCCCGCTGTTCTGAACAGTCCAATGTTGGAGTCATAAAGCTATCATTAAACATCATTAATCCCCAGGACTCTCGTTATACTGGCTGTGCAGCAGTCTACTGCAGAGGCATTACGACCACCTTAACTACTGTTGGCTGATGGACTTTGAGAAAAAATATGACCTTAATAAAGTCTATTTTATAATATTTGCACGCATAAGCATGTTGTATCTGCCACTAAAAAGACTGTCTGACTTGGTTTTAGGGCTCTCATGGGTTGGCTATTGGCAAGCAAAGTGATGTGTGGCACTCTCATTTCGAACAGGAATAGGGTCACAGGAAAACATGGTCATTAACAGCATTTCAGGATAGTCTGGAGAGGCTACATCCTTCTTCCATTTAATGTCATTCTTTTGCTCGCACTCTTTCATTTTCTCCATCTCTTTCCTTTTTCTTTTCCCTCTCTTTCTTTCTGTCTATCTATGTTTTTTCTTTCTTTCAGTCAGTCTTCCCACTGTCCATCTCATTGTGTATCTCTCTAGGCAGCTACTTTTTGTTGAAGCGCTATAATGATATGAGTATAATGATAATCATTTATTCATCAAATGTTGAAAACTGACAGAATTGAAAGCCTACTGAATCTTATTTGGATATCTTATTTCTTTTCAATCATTTATTATACAAATGACCTGACCTTAAACTAAAGTAAACAATATGATGTATACTTACCAAATTCACATAAAGCTGTATGTTGCAGTGGTAGAGATTTTAGGAAATCCCTTTGGAACCAAAGGAACATATAAAGGAACATATAAAGGAACATATAAAGGAACATTGTGGTTCTTCCTTTTTAATTTTTAGTTCAGGTCCCTTATTATGACTTGGAACCTGATGTCTGATTTTCCAAATGTAAAATTTTACCAGTCTCCTTAAAGTGTCAAAATAGCACAGCTTGGTTGTAATGCTGTAAGAACAAAATGAGAACAGCCTCTAACCGCTCTGTTCTGTGTTGAAGTAGCAATTGTCAGCTCACATAATAAAAATGTCTCCTCACCCTGCATCCTTGGTTTGATTATTCTATCAAGTCCTCCCATGTGGATGCAACAGCAGATGGTGCATCCACCAGTGTTGTAAGAGCGGTTTAACTATTCAAAAACATTGTCATCATTTATGCTTGTCTCGGATAAAAGTGATTCTCTAAATCAAAATAGTCTCAAACACAGCATCCTCCAGCACAGCTCCTGGCCCAATGGAAGGGCATAAATTCAGCAGTATGAGGACAAGCACAGATTACCACACCATCAAATTTATGACTGAACATGAATGTGTGGAAGTCAGTTCAGTCTTTAGGCAGCTCGTTTGTCTTGGGTGTAATGAATTATGCTAACCACATCATAATCGCCCTAGTAACTGGAGTACTTCGATCCTAATCGTTTGCACTTGGTGGCGCCTTGGACACAACAAACAGAGAAAGATCCATGACGACAAAGGCCATCAAAAGATCAGTGGGTGATAGAAGACAGAGGCCATCACATCACTGGTTGATAGAAGACAGAGGCCATCACAAGATAGAGGCCATTACAAGATCAGTGGGTGATAGAAGACAGAGGCCATCACAAGATCACTGGGTGATAGAGATTGAGTGAAAATGCAGGCATGGGTTCAGCAGATTCAGATGTGAAAATAGATGATGATATATAATGGCTTCAATATGTATAAAACTTCAGACACAAAACAGTTTCTTGCGTGAAGCCCTGCCTATAGTGGGACACACACTTTGTCATGCTATTAGCATTTTGTCTACCTCTGTAAATGCCTTCAAATGGCCAGTTGCCTATAGCTCTACATGACCACATAGCATGCTGGCATGGTGGAGGCAGGTCCGTATTGGTTTTGTCAGTCGTACCGCAAGTCTAATTGATATGTAGTGAGGGAGATTGCCACTCATGCTTTTCACTGGGTCAGGTTAACGTGTGAGGTTTGGACAAAGTGGACTCATACCAATAAAGTGATGTGCAGTATAGAATGACACTACAGAGTGAGATCTTAGTGAGATCTATAGCATTTAGCCAAACCTATAATAAAACAGAAGATGTTTTGGGAGGATATGAAGAATTATTGGAAACTATTTAAAAGCCTTCACAATGGGATGTTCAGGGATTTTCATATCAAGATTTTTCTTATCTTATTGTTGCCGAATTTGTGAGACTAAAGTAGTGAGAAAACTATATTGCCCATATAATGGTTTATCATCACTTTATACAAATAGACATGGTTTGCAGTCACTGGACATATTAAACTGGATTTAAGACTTATTTAATATAACAAATAACATGTACCAGAAAGAGACAAATAGGGCCTGAAGTTAATTAATTCTTTGGTTAGTCTTTCATGCCATCCCAGCTGGATCTTAGGCCAGAAATTTAAAGTGACACCGAATTTAATTTGAAATGACATTCATTTGGGATAATTTTTCAAAGAACAATGAAATTAAATTGATTTCATACAACGGTGTTTGTTGTGGTCTGAATACCTCTCAAGTTTTCTGCAATTTGTCATGTTTTCATTAGTCTCTGATGTGAATAGCATTGTGGGTTTTACTTCAAATACCAACATGTTGTCTGCTCTGAGGAATTTGTGAACTGCTTTCATCATTCCTAATTTCTTAAGCAGTCTTAAGTCCCTCAGCAATCAGCACCTTTGTAAGACAATGTGCAGCTCCTATGAGAGTTTATGTCCTGTACGTTCGACCCATTGGACTTGGTGTTATTTTCTTCCTTTGCCAATTGTAAATTTCAGCAAAATACCATGAGCCATGTTGAAAGAAAATAATTGCATTCTTTTATGAGAAGTGCTGCTGCTGTCCTTCCACCCACACCCCCACCCATACAACATGATGAGAACCCTCCTCTTCAAACAGAGCTGGATTAAACCAAACCCAGGGGGTGGCTTATGGTAATAATAACTTATTAATTTCCACAAAGCTGAAAAGACCCAGTATGGTCCTTTTTCTAAAGGAGAAGAAGAAAGAGGCCAAGAGTAAAAAAAACACTTCAATTCACTGCACTTCTGTAAGAGCCATCACAGAGAGCAGATAGCCTACTATAGCCAGGAAATCAACTTCACAGTTGCTAAACAAAATTGCATTAAAAGAAGATTAATCTTTTATGACTCGACCCGGTTTCAAAGCACCCCTCGGTGAGTTGGAATTGCCTTGTAAATTCAGTTTGAGGCCCTGAACTCTTTTCCCAAAGATTGGTATCGCTCACTGTCCCCCTCCCCAAATCTTTTATAATCAAAATATTTTGAGGACATCTGAAAAACAAATAGAAGCCTCCTCTCCTCTCCGTCTCTCCATTGCTCACTCTGGTTTCATGTTTTACTATTTGGGCCCTAGTTTGACAGTGAAAAATGGCTGGCGTAAATGGTCTATTGCGTCTAGGCAGGTCTTCTGAAACTCCATAATACAAACTTTATGCAGAGGCATAGATTTAGAGAATGTATTCTTCTCTGATAGGGATTATCTGAATGCACCAATCACAAAGCATCACTGCTTATTTATCATTTATCTATCTGGCAAGAAATATCATGTTCCCCAAATTAAAGGGTGGCACATTATCCCTGCATGTTTCCTATTTGTCTGTGGGAAATCCCATATCATCAGTCTATCTCACTTACCATATTGTGTCACTCAATATGTCTTCCCTGTCCCATTGATCTAATACTGTACTAACGTTAGCACGCTCTAATTCACCTGTTCAGTTCTGCTGGGGCTCTGAAGGCATGCAAAATTTGTTCCCAGATCCCAGACTAGCTCTACCGTCTCTCTCTCTCTCTCTCTCTCTCTATATATATATATATATATATATATATATATATATATATATATATATATATATATATATATATATATATATATATATGGCTGTTAGTACCCATTTAATTCACCAACATCAACATTTTCTTTTTTTTTTTTTTCACTTAAGAAAGAGAGAATTTCACAAGATCAGGTAATCTCTTACACTTATCAAGATAAGAGAAACATCTTTTACACAAATTGCCAAAAGCAGGGAAACGTTTTGAAGCTTGTATAAAAAAAAATATAGGCAAAGTGTATGCTTGGAGACACAAATGCACTTATGAACAAATGCATTGATGCATCCATGTGGTCCAAATGCCGAAGTTTGGGAATTTGCCAATAACTACACATTTAGGGGGCATTACTTATGCTAATAATAAACAATCAGGCACATGCCTCCAGTTTATGATCAAGTGGGAGGTATCATTCACTGCATCATAGTAAGAAAATATTTGGGTGCTTATGAACGTTTGTTGCATTTAGAGTTAGCTTTTTTATGTTTTCTCTTACCAGAAAAATGCAAGAAAATATATGAGAAATTGAAGAGAATGATGCTGCGTTAGGCCCATTCGTTTGAGTCATGATATCATACAGTATGTAGTCTTCTTTGGTGTTGGGGAAAGGAGCGAATATAGTCTACTAGACAGCAATTTTCCATCTGAAAACGATTATATCCAAACAAAATAGAGCTGACCTCTGCTCCCCCAAGTCACACCGCAGAAAGAGCCAGAATGTCTGCTGAAACATTTAACATTTCAGCGAAGATGTAAGTAATACATTTTTTTTCCATCAACTAGGTCTGAACTTACAAATGTATTCCATTCCACAAATTTAGTTTATTAAATTGAGTATGCATCACAAGATGTGTGTTCGGACATTTTCAAATCACATACCTTGATTAACAATCTATTAAAAATCTAGTATGTGGCTAAAACATTTCAAAACAGAATTATGTCATTTGATTTAATTGTTTTTATCAGAAGAAATATGGTTTAGTCCTTATAAAGGCACCCCTAGGGAAAAATGGCTGTCTTTTTACACTGCAACCTCATCTGATGTGTTCACTTTTAATGGATTGCTCAGCAATGCTATTGGTTGGCTTTAACCAAACCTCTCACTGATTTACTACTGTTCACTTAGAGCCTTTGACCACACCTTTATGGTTGGGCTACGCAGCATGTCCTATGTGGATACAGTACATCAACCATTTTTGCCATTAACTGGATTTCACTTCAGTGATAGTATCCCACATCTATGACAAAGTATCAAGGATAGATTTATATGGGATAAAGACAGAGTTATATGGGATATTTCAGTGTTTTATTTTGAATGAAATGTGCAAAAAAGCTATACAAACCTTTTTTTTTTTTTTTGTCATTATGGAGTATTGTCCTTGCTATATTGGGATTGAATCTATTGTAAAAAAAAGCAATATTGAGAAAAGCCAGGAGAAGAAAACTGATCTTGGGGAATGTATCCATCTGAGGGAATGGCTTTCATGAAGGCAAAGCTCACTGACTTGACACTAAGCACTGTGGCAAGTAAAAGACATACTGATGTAGATAAAAGACACTTTTTTCATTCAAATGATTCAAAGAGGAATAATGTTCCATTTACGATCCCAAAGTACTTATCCCAAACTGGGATGTCACTGATTTATTCTCACAGGATGCATAAGCATGACAACTCAGACAGTCAGGTGAAGGAGATAGGTCGCTGGCGTGTCCTTTTCCAACCATTTACAGGAATTAATAGATGAGTTCAAAGCAGTTCACGACATGTATAATTACTGCAGCTGTCAAACGTCAACAACAACACCAATAAAAACAACAACAACAGTAACAACAGCAACAACAGTAACAACAACAACAAATTCACTATTGCGTGAATTTGAAGAGACAATGCCAGAAATCCAATGTTCATTTTATCCACATGCATATGTTGCACATAAATGAGAGGGTCAATTCTATATGCTCAAGTTTAACAATGTGAAAATGTTATTATTTATCTATCAGATGTATCCACAATTAAGGCTAATGACAGGAGGCAACAACACAGAATATCAGACAAAAAAAAGACAGACCACACAGAAAGAATAATGCCGAGTCGACAGCTGTTTCAATCCTATCATCAGAAGCAGCTGTGATCCATAAATGACAGTAAAAGTTTAGGTGCATAAAAATGGTAAATTATCCTCCAAACTCCCCACCAAATCAGAACCACACAGCAGTATAACACACAGCACTCCTTATAAAATGAGTAGGTTTTATTGGTTTCAGATCTGCCACGGTTGGCCTCTGAAATGCAACATCAGAGACAGAAATACCTCCTGCATATTTCTGCATACTGTGGTTTGGACCCTGGCCTAGGACCCAAGCGGGAAGCCAGGAGATCTTGTGAACCTCCTGCTTGGCGTTTGCCATTTGAGAGTATCAATGCTCAGGGGAATCTTCAGGAGCTGCCGCGGATGCCACTCTGTTGGATTGTGAAGATATGGGCACTGTGAGGAGATGAATGTAGACTTCAAATGCAGTCCATTCAGGAGTGTAGTGCTGAGGACTACTTCAGCCAAATAGATTAGTTTCTGCCATCTTAATCTTTCTCTTCTAACTAGCCACTGTCTCCATTTAATCTGCCAGGTCTTTTAATATATCAGATCAGAGCACAAAGAGATGGGGGCGTTTATTAATAACAATTTATCCTCACAAATTCAAATATATATGACAGATGTGAAGTCACATGTTCAGTACAGTTTTTCTGCTTTTCTTCTCTATAATTTGATGAAGTCGTGTACATCCAGGTAGGAAGAATGTGTTTCATTGAAATTCCTCTTGTATTCATCTTGAAAATGAAAGGTTGTATCATGAGCCAGATGGTGTCACTGAAGAGAGACCACTTAACAAAATATACCATGTTGTTTTTCAGATCTGAATGAAAAAAAATATCTCTATTTACTGAAAAAAAAAATATTTTAAGCCTAACACTAGTGATGTTTCATAATTTAACTGTCAGAATGTGTCAAGTCCAACAGCTGGCACTAGAACTGGATGTTAGACAAAGCTTGTGTGACCACATCAGGAGCAATACACAGTCCCAGAATCCCGATAAAGAATACTGGGTGTGATATACTAAATATCAAGGAAGATAACCATCTGTCCAACCGTCTTGAAGACACATTCAGAAATAGAGCAGATTATTTGCAAGGAACTCCAAGGGCTGAGAGTAAGTAGAATTCCGCTGAAATGTCAATGCCCACACATGGTTATCATTTGATTATTCTCCAAAAGAAATCCCAAACTGTCAGATATTATCTTCCTAGATCCAAATAATATTAATGTTTGGAAAAGGCCAGGCAGATAATAAATGACTGGTTTCACAATAGGCTAAAACCATGTGAGTCATACAGTACTTGCCATAATCATTGCTAATGTCATGAATGAGCCAAGTGTTTGTTATTTGGGGGGCACTACTCTAACACATTCCACTATAGCTTGCTTCTTGTTTAAACATTTGCTGGGAGTGAAGGAGGGAGGGGAAAAGGCACATGTTGCAAGTGTTGATCATCAGTGGAAAAATGATTGAGAAAAGAATATCCACAGCACAGGGAAAACACGTTAAGTATGACTCCATGTCATGCAAGATTGGTTTATATGAGGGTAGTTCTGTGTAAACAATACATAATCTCTTTTAGGCCGATAGCTCAGCCAAAACTCATTAGAAAACTTTCCTGCTCTTTATTAGCCAGTGGCACGCACTCTCGACCTTGTCCTTGCCCATAAGGTAACGTTAATGGTGGTTGGGATAGAGAGTCTTGAAAGAGAGCTAGAGAGCGATAGAGAGCGATGAAAAGACGATCAGTGACATGCTGCCAAGCCGGGAGCAAACCAGGAAGATGCTCAGGTTTTTGAGGAGGATCCGGACAATCACATATGTGGGCTCTGTGGTTTCTGATATGTAAGAGCAAGTGTTTTAGTTTTAGTGCTCCTTCTCCCTATTTCTCTCTCTGTCCCTCTCTCTCTCTCTCTCTCTCTCTCTCTGTCTCTCTCTGTCTGTCTGTCTGTCCTACTCTGGGACTGCTCCTATGAAATCCAGATGCTCCACACTCTTAAGTGCACAGCTACCATGACCTCCTCTGATTCAAGAGGTCAAGGCCGTATAACCAGCAACCTGAAATGACTCTTACATTACATTATTTTAAGACAAGCAAATGTGGCACTTCATTTCCACAAAGATATAGGAAATTATTGATCAATATTTGAATACATTTCAGTTGAGAGTATATGTTAGATGTGATAGGGTTCCTTTGAGCACTGTGTCAGGAAGAAGTGGAAACTTTACACAATAAATAAATAAATGAGGAAATAAGGAAAGTTATATGCCAAGTTGAAAAATATGTTAAGTGGAAAATGGCCAACGATTTTAATCAGTTAAGCAACTGACCACAACATTGATGTACGATTATGCCAAAACTGCACAAAATTGTCTCAAACTGACATCATTTGCAGGAATTACAATTGCATGGGGTTGTTGTCATAGGCCTGTGCCAATCTTTGATTTTCCATACTTTACCACAAGGAAGAAAGAAATAAAAGCCTACATTTCAGAAAACTAATGCAATTGTTTCAAGTTGCATAACTGTGGACATTTCAGCAGAGAATATTTAATATCGCCTTTTCCTCTTATGTGGTCCAGCAGCATGCAGATGCAGACTTTCCATGCATCGCATTAGACCTACATCATTTATGCATCATTAAGACATTACCATGCATGACATTTTTATTTAACACCACGAACTCAGCCATACGGCTTAATAGGCTATACCATAGGCTAAAAATACTAGGAATGGCGTAATTTCATGTTATGCAATGGGTGAGCATGACAACAATATGACAACAACACTCCCAGCGTTAGCTCCACCACAGGTTTTTCATCTTTCAGCTCGGGGGGGAGGGGCTAGCGCGGATCTTTTGCGATTGCCTTGAGCCCGTCTTAGCCCTAGATGGGGATGCAAACATCCGGAGAGTAAGGATGACTGAGCCGAGTTGGATGATGTCCCGTCCTTAAAAGTGGATTTATGTGGAAATTGCCTCAGAATGACTAGATAGTCCTCAAGTAAGGCCGCTGTCGAGTAACACATCAAACGTTAAAGAAGACAAACATTAGTCATTTGATTTTATTTAAAGACATATTCTACAATTTCAGTTTATATTCTTATGACCATATAAGTTTTGTTTTCATATTGATCATGTTTGACTATAATTGCCTATGAAAGGCAATTTGCTGACTTTGATGATAAATTTAGTTAACTAGTTGCACTGACTCGGAGGCGGCTGCTGGCAAGGAGTCGAAACTCAGAAAGTAAAGGATTTTTCTCTATTGAAAGAAAGCCGTCAGCCCATTGGAGACACACGAGACTCGTTACTTTGGTAGGTCGTGAGTGTTATCGGCTTAATTTTTTTATAACAAAATAATTGAGAACATTAGTCATGGTTGCTCCAATATGAGAAGTTAAACTATAAAAATATACTATGACTAACAACCTACATGCGTTATTGTTTAACCCACGTTTCAAAAGGACGTTTACATGTCCGATGTCCAGTGGTGTTGTATTACACATGACAATCATTTATTATTAAGTGCAATGTATAGGCTATATTTTTCCTGTACGCTATGTCAATGGTAAACAAATATTTTAGCCAATCTAAAGTTGTTCATCCTCAGCATAGGCTATCATAAGTGGTGAAAACGAATGCAAATATATATGGCTGTTACAGAAACACTAGACGTGCCTACGTTATTAGACTTTAGGCTATGACAATACATTGGATTTTCTCATTCATTTAAAAACATGCAATAGCCCACCTTTCCCCCACTTACTTGAATGTTGCTAGCCATGTGTATCAGAACCCTAGGTTGTGTAAAAGAAGTGTGTTTTAGTGTTAGTGTGATTACAAATAAGTATCTTGGAGAGGGCAGAATGCATAGCAATGGAGTATTTGTTTTGGCACCAACCACATGGCACCACTGATTTGACAGGCCATTAAGCAGAATCTGGAGCATGACATTTAGCTTTCTTTCTTTCTTTCTTTCTTTCTTTCTTTCTTTTCTTATTTGCTTTAGTCTATTTCTTGCTTGCTTTCTCCCTCCCCACTGATTTGTTAATTCCCTGATTTGTTCACTCCATAAAATGAGGGCTATATGCTGATGATGGAAAGAACAGCAGGTGCAATCATCTTTTGATCCGACATAAACAAAAGCTTATGATGGGGAGGATGAAAGAGTGCTGGGAGAGGGAGAGATGGAGGTGAGGCCGAGTGGGTGGTGCGCCCTGCGGTATGCTCCCTAAACTCTTCTGCTCTCCTTCTGACCCACTGCTAGACCAGCTGCTACCATGATGTGGACAGTGGGGTAGTGGTCGCTGCTTGGTGCTTCAAGGGCACACACACAGAGAAGGCTAGAGTGTGAAAAAGGAAGACAGCAGCAGAGCAGCTATTGTGTGCGTGTGTGCATGCGCACGTGCTTGTGCGTGTGTGTGTGTGTGTGTGTGCATGTGTGTGTGTGCGTGTGTGTGTGTTTGGCGGGTGAGGGTGATGTGTGGTGGGCCTCACATCTGTAGTGCATTTCACCCAACTTTTTTAATGCGCCATGCAGGAAGTGATTACTCAAACGGGCCACGCTGGCTGCTGTGTGCCGTTGGGTAAGCCAGGTGCCTGCCACCCTGTCTGTCTGCCTGCCTCCCTGTCTGACGGACTGACTGTCTGGTTATCTGTATATCTGCCTGTCTGTCTGTATGTCTGCCTACCTGTACGTCTGCCTACCTGTCTGTCTGTCTGTCTGTCTGTCTGCCCGCCCACCTGCCTGCCTGTTTGTCTTTTTGCCTGTCTGCCTTTCTGTCTGTGTGTTTGTCTGTCTGTCTGCCTGCCTGTCCATTTCTGCACATCTCGTCCATGCTGTAGCTGTGCTGTGTCTAGTCCTGTAAATAGTGTTTGATATGGATACTGTAGATTACAGAAAGTCCAGTCCAGTCCTGATCAGTTTCAGACACAGTTTGCCATATGTTTTATGAAGGACAAATATAAGTGTCACTTTTCTATTATTATATGTCTCTTCAGAATGCTGCAGTAAGTTCCACTGACTTTGAATGGGCCTTCCCAATGTTTGGAGGTCAGATATTTCTGTATAATGAAAGCTGCAGTGTTTCTGATTCATGTCTTTCATATCATTCTGTAAGTAGCCTATAGTCTGTTCACTTATGGCTATTGGCAATTTCATTGAAAGTAAATTGTAGCAAATAAATGTCACGATATAACACCTGAAACCTGAAAAGTTCTACTACTGTGGCTATTTGAATTATTTGAACAAAATAATTTTAGATGGCATATTGTATGAAGTTTGTTTTCCTGTTTTGGCATGTAGCCATATAATAAGCTGGTTAATTTATGGCCTGCCAGTCAATATCGGAAAAAGTCCCTTTATGATGAAGTAAGACATCTGTTCGCCCTGTTGGGACTAATTTTCTGATATTGACCGGCAGACAATATTATCCCTTACTTATTATAGACCTATATGTTATACTAAACTGTTTACTGCTCTCCCTGATTCTTTTTTTTTATTCTTTATTATGGGTGTAAACCAAAGACCTGTTGGACAACTGGAGTATTACTTACCATCTGAAATGTGGTTGAGCTTTAAAATCTATAGTCAAACAGTATCATATGTTGGCCTTGTCAAGGGAATAGTTGAAAACAACACATAAATCATCTGTGGCGTGTGAAAGAAAATATGATTCAAAAACAAGAGTGCAAGCCAAACTCACAAAAACATGCCATGCTTTTAGGAGACTTTAAAAACATTTACCGGGCTGAGCATGAGTAACCCTGTGGTTCTAACATATTTTATCAGGCAGGCTAGTGAATGCAGCCAGGTGCAAGGATGTCAGCCCAACATCAAAAACAGCCCTGAATCAAACTAGCCAATTGCTATGTGTTTTAGTTTTATTTAATTTTTATGAATTTCCCTGATTTATTTACTGATTTGTGTTGGGCTGTATCTGTGGCTGTAGTTGCTGATTTTTGCCATGGCAAAAATACACAAGACAAAATATTTTTTTATAGCCCTACAGCAGTAAAAATACCATAAATAGCATGGGTGGTTAGTCTTGTGGACCAGTGAGCTCTTCCAAGGAGTGTAGAGTGGAGTTTTAAAAGATGTGGTGGACAGAAAAAGGGTCCAGGAATACTGAGGAAACGTTTAGGCTGCAGAATATTAATCAAGTATCTGGTATGTTTTCAGTCTATTTAATATAACACACTTTTCATCATCTTCATCCGGCTCTGTAGCCGAGCATCTCTGCACAGAGCACAATGTCATCAAACATTAGACAGATAGGGTTGTTTTCTGAGTAACTTGATATAAACATCAAATAAAAACATAGCATCTAATTAAAACAAATCATATTGGGAAATCCAGAAATTATTTGATTCAGAGTAGGTATGTTTTATAGTTAGTCATCGTTTAATATTTTCATAATTCCAATATTCAGGGAATAACTGTAGTCTATTGGGTGTGTGTGTGTGTGTGCGGCGTGTGTGTGTGTGTGTGTGTGTGTGTGTGTGTGTGTGTGTGTGTGTGTGTGTGTGTGTGTGTGTGTGTGTGTGCATGTATGGGTTCACCTCCTGATCACCTCTCCAGGAGAGCGTGATCCTTTTGTGTGGTGCACCTGAATAATGGATAAATCAAAACGACTACAAAGCTGAGCAATTTAATCTGCGTCTGCTCTGAAGAGGTGAGCAGGTGACTTTCAGCTCAGGTGAATAGAGCTGAATAGAGGAGATGGGACCACCTGTGGCCAAGGCCAGGAGCAGATCATGAAAGGACAGCAAGCCGGGGCTCAGACAAATGTCCACTTATACCCATGAGGAGATCGTCTTAGACCCACTGTTACTGTAGTGTAGAAAACAAGTGTGGTTACTACAGTATACAGATGTGGAGTCAAACAAAAATGTGATTATGCTGAAACTGGTATATGTCCACAGACAAAAGAGATTTTGGCAAGGTTTGATATCTTGTGATATCACATTCTTAGTTGATATGCCACTTAGATCTTTATAAGAAAATAAGAAATCTAGTCATATTAAAAAGAGACATGTTTGAGACATACTTACTAAACAGTTACATACGTACAGTATGTCAATAGTAGCAATGACAAAAAGTTGTTTTATTATTATTTACCAAATGCAGTAGTGGGGCTATCTAATTCACACAATTGGCTCTTTTCAATATCCAGCATCAAACTTCAGTCACTGTATTCACTGTTTAGATAGGCTTCCTGTGAGTTCATTCCTCCTCTGCCTTCTCCAGTTCGTCTGCTTTTCATTCTGATTGCTGTTTCTAAAATCCATCACAGCATTCTGTCTTTTCGGATTACGTTTATACGCCATGGCGATGTCTCGTTCAATTCAGACACACTGGAGTCATTAAAAATGGGGTTCGACTTCAGGTGGTAGGGAGACAAACATCAGCGTTTGTGGACTCTCCTTGTCTGTGCTTGTCTTGTCTTGAGGATCTCGCTGCAACTGCGCTGTGCCTGACTCTGGGCCAGGGCTGGGCTTGGAGGTGCTTTGTAGAAGTAGCAGATTCCTGAGCTTGTACACCTTGGCATTTCTCTGCTAATTAGTAAATGTGATTTCTCACTTGAGGATGAAGATGTTGAAAGTACACAGTGGAAAACATGCACCTCTACCTCTGTGGCTGCTTAGCACAGACTGGCCTTTTAAAGGTTTGGGAGACATGGAAGATTTAAAGATTTGCACTGGCTTTACAAGATCATTTCACAGTTTCATCCCCCCTTTCTCTCCTTCCTCATCTCTCTCATTGTCTGGTTCTCTATGTCTATCTCTCTCCCTCTTTCTCTTGCTCTCTCCCTTTTTTCTCTCTCTCTTTGTATGTGTGTGTGTGTGTGAGTGAGTGTTAATTATTCTTCTCTGGACTGCTAATTGCTGAGAGACTCATGGAGTGGTCCTTGATTCCATAGAGGGGACTCCCCACAGAAAAGTGTTCGTCAGTGCTATGATGGATGAGCCGGCATAATTAAACGCTGTCCTTGTTCCCATTCATAATGTTTCACAATTGCATGACTTATTTGCACAAGGGATGTTCTTTTTCCCCCCTAGCTATGCACTGACATGTTTCGGCTGCGGTGCTTTGAATGAGACTGTCTGGTCAATCTCAAAAACACTTCGGATCAATGTGGGTCTATCCCGCAAACTTTATTACTTTTTGTTTTACCCGCTTTTTGATCTCTCAAGTTCATCACAAAATGTCCAGACTCCATTATCTACAGTTCTTGCTCATGTCATTGCCAGTTGTCTATTTTTTTTCTCCCAAGTGAAATGAATGCAATAAAACCTTGTTGGAATGATCTTAGGAAGAGATGTGTTTTGACGGAGGTCTTTCAGGTCGTTTGAAATGTCCCTGATGGTTGGGAACGTGATGATGCTAGTTGGTATGCAGGGAATCAACAAATGTTTTCCTCCGCTTCACAATGATGTTAAGTTCAACGTGCTAGTGCCAAATATGGGCTCGCTTTTCCTTGCTGGCCTCAAGGCATTGCTCTTGTCACACACAGTTACTTACCAGCTATGACATTCAGATTCTGCTGTATCATTCGCCGTCACTTCTTAATGCCACTGAATTAACTTAGAAACGTTAGACACATTCATCTTAACCCTCCGTGTAACCGTTTGCCTTTTTGTTTTGGCTGCTGTTTTTTTTTTTTTTTTTTGTATTTTTTTGCGTGAGAAAAACATATTTGTGTGTTTGCCGTTTTTCTTGGAGGATTGTGTAAACATGTTTTTCCATCCATCACCAGCCTCGAGAAAGGCAAGTCGAAGTGCAGTGACCAAGAAATATTTGTGGCATTTTTTTTGTTTCATAGTGCCATGACTGCTAATGATTTGGTTGAATCAGCCTTGATCATGATGTCTGTGAAGTTGCAACCTAGGAAAAAGTCAAGGCCCATGTCTTGTTCTATTTTAGCCTCTATTGTTGAGGCAAAAAGAGTGAGAGGAGTGTGTGTGTGTGTGTGTGTGTGTGTGTGTGTGTGTGTGTGTGTGTGTGTGTGTGTGTGTGTGGTGTGTGTGTGTGTGTGTGTGTGTGTGTGTGTGTGTGTGTGTGTGTGTGTGTGTGTGTGTGTGTGTGTGTGGAATGTGGTACAAATCTGTCACCTAATGCATTCATCTCTTGCAAGGAGCTAGCTCCAAAAAAGCAAAGCACAAAAGAAGTGCTGCTCAGTTTTGTGGCTGACGTGTTGAACTAGCTTGTTGGTTCAAATCAATGAAAACAATCTCTGTGCCCACAGCTAGTGGCCACTTCCAAGTAAGACTGTCCAAACAGAATCAGTCACACTTAGTCCACATTTACCATGTGGAGCAGAAGGTCACTGCTTAATGTGGGGAAAACAAACACAAACAAAAACAAACAAAAAAAACCCTACAAACAAACAAAATAGTGTGGTAAATAGTTTGTTGGCGTTGTCCAAAAACAAACGGCAAAGACCTGGAAATGCAAAAACAATTACACTCCTGCAGTCTGCAGCACGGTGTGACGGAAAAAACTCCTCTGGATGTTTTATCTCTGTCTAGAGTGAGAGTAGTAAGTCTTCAGGCAAACCTTTGTTGTTCTAGTTCTAAAATGTGGCTGATAATGTAAAATGGCTCTCCCATGTGGTTTTAGAACTGTCCTCCCATGTTTTTTTTTTTACCTCATCTGCCCACTCACTCATCCACCTCTAACTCTCTCCCCTCTCTCTCTCCCAACCCTCCATCCTCCCCTCCCCACTCTCTCCCTCCTTCCCTCTCTCTCCCCCCTTCCCCTCTCTCTCACTCTCTCCCCTTAGCAGGTCTTGGCACTGACAGATGCGTTGTCACGCGTAGGAGTCCTGAGCCATACTCCATCTCTCTTTTTTTAGCCCTCTCTCCCCCCACCCCTCTGTCCTCCTCCTCTTTCTCCTCTGCCTCCTCCTCCTCCTTTCGATATCTCTAATAAGACACATGCTCCTGAGCTGAAGCTCTCACACACACACAAGCCTGGTGTGTATGCTCCCTGGGCCGGCTGTTTCCTCGACGCGCCACCTCTGCTGCTGCTGCGGCCCCTCTACATGGGTTGAAGGGCCTGGGTCTCTCCCTCTCTTTCTCCATCTCTCTCTGCCTCCTTCTCTCTCTCTCTCTCTCTCTCTTTGTCTCTCCCGATTACAGTAGTTGCCAGCGTGTCTCGTCTCCTCTCCCTCTCTCTCTCCCTCTCCCTCTCCCTCATCTGCCCTCCTCCTGTTTTGCCTGGCGTCCTGTTCGTCTGACGCTGCTCCACCGCAACTCGACCCGAGTTGACCCCTTGATGTGTGCTATGGGTCGTGCCCCGGGTGTGTTCACAGCTTCAGCCCCGTCATCACCACCAGCATCGCCGCCGCCGCCACCAGCATCATCTTCCTCATCCCCACCATCCTCATCCTCGTCCGCTGCCAGAGTAGCCTCACCAGCCTCTCCCTGCGTCGTGGGGAGCCACAGGTGCCAGTGGCAGTAAAAAGGAAGTCAGCACTAGCTGACTGACCGCCTTTTTAACCGGCTCTTCGACCTGACTGGTGGTCCGCCTGCCCTGAACGGCTGATTGTAGCTCCAGGTCCCAGAGCCATCTCCAGCCCCAGCAGAGGCTGGGTGGAAGTGAGGGGAGGCCTACGGATCGGCGCACCTGCAGGAGCAGGGGGGAGAGCACACCCCCCCACAGCCGGCCGGCAGAGACTATGCAGCCGGGACTGCTGGCCCTGGCCGTGGTCATCCTCAGCACGTCCATAGGACACGGCAACGACGGAAGCCTCAAGCCCGGCAAGGCGAGGAGGCATAGACGCAGTAAGTCTCACCTGTCACACACGCACACACACACACACACACACCTAGACACACAGACATTCGCACACTTTACAGCGAAGCTACACCAGGCGCGTAACTGAAGCGTTCCGTTCGCGATGCGTAAAATCCATTTTAAATGAATGGTCTATTTTTTTCGAACGTACGCGCCGCTATCATGTGTGGTGTAGCTACTTCCATTGATTATAGTGGAAGCTAATTGCAGCAGACGCAACGCGAACGGAACGCTTCAATTACGTGTCTGGTGTAACTCAGCCCTTAGACACGAATGTCTACTAACCTGCTCACTCTCTGTCTGCCTGTCAACCTGTTTTGTCTCTGCCCTGTCTTTCTAGTCATTTGTCTTTATGCCTCCTCTACGTTTCTGTCTGCCCTGTAAGTCTATGTTCTGTGCTTGTTTGCCTGCTTGGTTGCCTGTCAGTTTGTACATGGCATTATATGTTTTGTATATATTAATCTAATACTCTTAGAGTTTGTGTGCTGCAGATGTTTCACATGTTAAAAACACATGTTTTAGATCTCAGATCTTTGTCTGATATCAATATCAATCAGGTTTGATATCAAAGCCTTTTTTTTAACGGTTGACAAACGTATGGTTCTTATGAATGTCCAGGCGTATAGTTAGTGTTTGGCAAACACGTAACTCACACCCTGGGCTCACCCAGAGAGCGCACTGTCTGCAGAGTGTACCTGACACTTCGCAGCGCCGAACCGTACCGCACTGCCTTCCATCACACAGCACCATCAGGCAGCCTAAACAAAAGCAGAAAGCCCGACTCCTCCCTAACCTGCTGCTGACTTCACGTCCGAATGCCATTCGATCCAGTGGCGTCGACTCTTTTCCACACACACAAAGCCTTTGCGTCAGACATTACGCTCCGTTTAACGTCAAGCGCAATGCTCTACGAACGACCTGTGCATCAAAGGTTTGCACTGTTAAACGTCATACCCTCTTCCACACACACACACACACACACACACACACACACACACACACACAAGATTTCACTTACAGGATAACGACTTACAGCATTACCTGCCCCACGGCTGTTAGCCGAGCGACTTATCGCAGAGCACCTGTTTACTCTTTCGTTTCGAGTGTTTACAAATTAGGCATGCCAATTCAGTGAGGGTGAGCGCTGGAGACCAACAATTAGAAGGTCTCGTTCTGTGGAGTGTCCATCAAAATGCCAGTACATATTCAACTAAGTTCAGGACATAACTCTGTGGTTTTCTGTGATTGGTAATCTAAATGTCATTTTGAGTGTCCATGGGGTTTTGTTAGAAGGCCAGAGGGCATGGGTGCCTGCCTTGATCCGACTGTCTGATTGTCTGTCTGTCTGTCAGAGATGTCCAACTGGTGTAATGAATACAACAGCACCCTCTAAAGTTAGAATCCGGTATCAGGAACCACTTGTGGGAGAGAGTGTACTGTATAGATGCACTGTGGAGATTTCTCTAGAGGCTAATTGTGTGTCTGTGAATGCTATTTGTGGGTTGTTTACCACTATTTGCAACTAACTGTGTACTCACTCTCATTGTATAGAATGTTACCATAGCTAAGAAAACCACTGGTTACAATTTGTGGTGTGTAAAACGCTCAATAATATATCACAATTTTTCTGGGCAGCAGCACTGTTAATGAATCTGGGAATACTGCCCTCTCTGTGTTTAGCTGTCGGGTGGGTGTCAGCGCGTCCAAGAGAAACAGATTCATTTGTCAACTTAAGGGCTTGTTTATATCTATTCGCCTTTTAAACATTTTAAATTTTTCTGATTATTCATGGTGAATTTCGATTGAGATTGCAACACACTTTCTTAAAAGGTCAAACATTTGTTTTACATCATATCTGTGCTGTTTGACCAAGCATGGACCTGAACATCGTAGCGAGCAGTGAGCAGTGAGTAATCTCTTTTATTCAGACAAGAAATGAGGAGAAATAGGTTCAGCATGTAGTTGATTTGGACCTGTTGGTGGTAAGATGGGTGGTAAGTAATTTTCCCCTATATTGATTCTTAAGAATAGGACAAAACAAAATGTAAAGAAATATTGTTATGACGAGATCCTTGGCAAGAGATCCTTCAGAATGACAGCTGCCCTTAATATTGCCTGGTTGCATTACAATTTAAGGAATGCCTGATGGAGTTGACAAACAAAGGCTACACAACCGTAAAACTGCTTTGCCATTTGGATATCATCCTGTCCATATTAGGTATTTTTAATGTTGCTTTTGACCAAAATAAGTGTATTTTTAAGATGATTTGAATATATTTAATATCAAACATTTACATTTAATTTGTTCCATTTCTAAAGAATCAGTGCATAGCATAGCATAACATGCAGATGCAACACATTGCTCAACAATGCCCTCCAGAACCTGAAGACAGTAAAGAGTAATTATTTTGTAAACTGCAATTTATAACTACATTTATGACATTAAAGGTTTAAGGTGTGTTCAGAGAGCACTTCCTAAATAAAGTCGCCCATCATTATCACCCAAAGCGTGATATTCTCATTTGAGAATGAGGCCACTTAACCTGTAACCTGAGCGCCCGTAAGCTTATATCAACCGCTTCACGCGCAACCCAACCAACCCACAGAAAAGGAAAGCTGAATCCTCGCTTGTGAAGAGCGCGCACTGTACGTTGCCAGACTTTGTTTTTTTGGCTCGCTTCCACTGTTGAAAATATGACTCGGCCAGAGTGAGCCTCCCCTGGGCCAGAGCACTGTTTTCATTCTGGGGCAGCAGACTGCAGTTCATCTCAGCCCCCCCCCCCCTTCACTCGTATATTAACACGCTCATGCTTGAGCAACAGCTGAGATGGGGTCAGATTTATGCTTTTGATTAATGCTCCACTGCTTCTTGGGAGGTGCGAGGCTTCCTGCGGAAATTTGGACTTTGGGGTGGATGGGGGTCGAGGTGGAGGTGGTGGTGTGTGTGTGTGGGGGTACTGAGTGTCCCCCATCACCACTAGGAACACCAATGTCACAGAGAGGGTTAGAAGTCAGTGTAGCACTCACTGCCATGTGTCTGATTTCTGCCACACCATGTCATTGTTTTTGTTTAGTCCCATCCACATAGGGTAACATGTGGTAACTCTCTCGTGGTCTATCTGCAACCCTGTGGTCTAACGGCCCCCCAATTGCTAGTTTCGTTTTTTTTTCTGTTGTTTCTGCTGAAGTGAGATTTTTAGCATATCTGGAGGCTCTGAGGGAGGGCTGTGGAATGCAGCAGTCATTGCATCCATGAGTGCAAAAGTCTCTGGGAATCTATGATGTATGTGAGTGGGTTGGGGGACGTCTTTTCGGGGCTAGGGGTGAAAATCACATTTTCATTGCCTGATGTGAACTGGTCCATTTTTTCAATGGACATTCCCAATCATCACCTTTCCCCGTTGAAAGGACCCCCCACCCTACGAGTTGATCCCATGTCGACTATTAAATCAGTCAATCGGGGACAGTGGTATGAACAGACCACTAAATCTCTTTCACTGGAGTGAGTCGGCAATAGGATCTCTACTAAAAAGGTTGCCTGGCCTTATTTAAATAGTGTGTGTACAGTATACTGTAGTACGTAATATTACTCAGACACAGAATAACTCTCTGAGAATTATATATGTTTTTTTATGATATGAACTCATAATATCATTGACACTTTTACTGAAACCCCTGTCGATGTCTGTTGCCAACAAGCAATATAAAAACCTTAGGTGTGGCTGAGCAGTGTGTGTCTTGTCTTGCAAAACACTGTATGGGAAATAATCACTTATATCTGACATAATAATATAAATCATGTGTGATTTCTCCCCCCGGTTTCAAACAACACACACACACACACATACACACACAGTCAGCGAACGACTGCAAATACACTGGAAGCTTCCCGATTAGGCTACAATAGGCAGAACAACAGCAAAAAAAAACAACTAAGAAACACATGGGGCCAACTGATTAATCAGCCAGGCCCTAAACAACCGCCGTGCCCCACCCTGAGCCAGTGGCATCTGGTCTCACCTGAGCATATTTCCCACTCTTCACCTCGTCCCCAAGGGGAAAAGCTGTGTACTGATCTTCCTGATTATTAGCATCGATAAGGCAGTCTGCAGGTGCTGATAGGTTGCCATGGCTCACATTTTAGTGCCGTTGGTTCCCTCACTATCTCTGGCTTTCTTTACGAGGATCGTCTCGAGGATCTTTACCAGCGGATTAATCTCTCGTCGAGACAGCACGCTAGATGGATTGCCCCCACTGACATGTAAATATTGAGCTGATAGGGCAACCGGCCCATTAAATCAGCTCACATGGCTCTGCTCATGGGCCTGGAAACAGGACATGCTCTATGACACACTTTTCACATTTTCATGTTAATGTTGTTGGTGTTTTTTTTTTTTTTTTTTCTTTAACTCCACTTTTTTTTCCACTCCCAAGGTGAATTGCCACGAATGGTGAATATTGCATTTGCATCTACAAAATGCTTCTGGTTCTTTCTTTCTCGAGAGAAGTCCAAAAATCTGTATCAAGTCTTTTCATAGCCATGTTGCTGGCAAGCATCCGTGACCTCCGTGACGTTCTGCCTAGACGCACTGTGATATCAGTCACTGATCTGGGGTAGGCCTGTGTAGAGCGTCAGTCTGCAGAACACAGCCTTAAAAAAATCTGTTCAGGATCTCAGACAGACTCTTTCAAGTAAACACAGAGAAAGCATTGAAAGCATTGAAACAAAGATGACCATTTGGGTGTGAAATTTGCAATAAATGTTAACTCTTCCCTTAACAACAACAAAAAAGAATCAACTATGAAAACTGGATGGAGGGTTGACTTGTGTCAAAAATGCCAAATGGTGAATTATTAGTGTAAACACGGTGCTTGGAAGTCCTCCACACTGAATCTTATATTTTATAAGCAACATTGCAAGGCACCTAACCCCTCATTAGTGTGTGCTTCACCTCACTGTGTGTTCACTGTGTGCTGAGTGTGTTTCACTCATTCACGGATTGGGATAAATGCAGAGACCAAATTTCCCTCACAGGATCAAAAGAATATATACTTACTTACTTACTTACTTACTTACTTACTTGATTATGAAGCTACTGTGGCGGTTTATATGCACAGTATATGTTGTGTCTGTGATTGTTCAGCAAGACCTCATTCTTTCTCTCTCCTCCTTCATCCCATCTGTCTTCTCATGCCCCTAGTAAGTACTGAAGTGCCACCGCCATCTTGCTCAAATGGCTGTGAGAACTGTTCAAAGGACAACGGCTGTCTGAAATGCCGCCCTCGCCTCTTCTTCCTCCTGGAGCGCAATGACATCCGCCAGACGGGCGTGTGCCTGGCCTCCTGTCCCGTCGGCTACTTCGGCATTCGACAGCCGGACATGAACAAGTGTGCTCGTGAGTACCTTTACACACATACACACACACATACAGTATTTACTGTATATTCCTCGCACAAGTGTAGATCAATCTCTTAAACACACACACACATACACACACACACACACACACACACACACACACACACACATATATATACTGTACAGTATATACTGTATATATTCCTCACACAAGTGTAGAGCGCTCTCTCAAACACACACACACACGCACACACTTACACAGACACACACATACATACTGTATATCCCTTACACAAGTGTAGAGCGCTCTCTCAAACACACACACACACACACAACACACACACAAACACACACACACACACACACACACCAGAGCTAGTGAGCGGAGCTGAGCGGTGCGAATATCCCGCTCCTCGCTCAGGTGGCTGTTCACTCGGCCGCTCCACCGCTCAAATTCACGTCAGGCCACTCCGCTCAGTTTCGCTCCCTGCTCCACTTCAAAATCCTCCCACTCCAGTGAAATAGCTCCACGCTCGCTTCCAATTTAAAGGAGGGAGAAATAATCTACAAGCCGAATTGTCACTTTAGAAAACTTAAATCCTAAAGAACTAAGAGCAACGGCAATGTCACTCATAGAACATGTATTGTAAAAGATAGCCTAATGCAACACCGACAGTGCAACAACGAACAAGCTTGCCAACATCAATAAGTCTAAAACTAAAGGGATACGTGGGATTAATTGCCTAAATAATACAGGTTTAGCATCCGAGTTTACTTCAGCCTTACTTAAAGCATAGGCGATTCAAATTGCTCACGTTTTTCTTTGCTCTCCTAGCACACCCGTTTCCGCGAAATGTGTCTTCTTAAATTCCAAAATAAATCTCACTGGAACAGTGTCACCACATAGTTGTTCTTGCTCTACATTGTTAGTATCTAGTTGTTTTGTAGGAATAGTAGCCTACGCTTGTAAGCCCTATGACTTTCAGTTTCCTTTCTAAAATATTTAGTGACTTCATCCCCAACGAACTGTAACGTCGGCATGCTGGACTAGTCCTATGTCCTACGGACTCTGGGACAAGGCATTCTGGGATACGGGGAGAACTCTGGGGGTTGTTTGTGTGTGTTAATGCCTTTATTTACTGTTTTAATGTCCGTGTTTTAGGGGCCGTTTATACGAGAACGATTGCGAAGGAAGACGACAAAATATTTTATCATAAGTGCCTTTCGTTTACACGGCGACCCCGCCATCGGGGCTTGAAGACGCAAAAATCTGAAGACTCCTTCCAGAGTGTAGAGTTTTGAAGACGACCCGGGTTGCGTCTCCGTCTAAACGGCTAAACCAAAGATCCTTGATTACCTCTCTGGCTAAACTGTCAAATTAGAATGTCTGCGCGTGACGGACCGGGGTTCTATCACACCACCACCCAGCGGTCTGGAATGCATATCCAATCGAATATCACATACTCTTGCGTCTTCATATAAACAAAGATTTCCCCCTGAGAATGCTCGTCTAAACGCAAATAAAAAAATGAAGACGAGACGCCACTTCTGCGTCTTCTCTTTTCATCGTCACCGTATAAACGTAGCCTTAGTGTAGCGTACCCTTTTAGGTCTTCCTCGTGTGTGATCCTTTTTGTGTGGGGGGCTGCGTCCACCCCTGTATGTGTAGTGTGTGTATGTGTTTGACACGCCTAGTGTGCGCTGTTTTCACACTCGTGGCGTGAGCGGTATCGTAGCGAAAATGGAGCGGGACAGAGCGGCCGCTACGGCCTCTGAATGTAAAAGCGCTCCGCGCTCCAGCAAAAATCCATCCCCTCCGCTCCGCTCCGCTCCTCGCTCACTCACGCTCTGCTCCGCTCACTAGCTCTGACACACACACACACACACACACACACAGACGTACATGGTGGCAATACACACTAGGGTCCTGTTCTGTGTGTGTGCCAGCAGCCAGGACTGTGATCTGTTTTCTTTTAGTTGTGGGTGAAAAACAGGCTTTGAGAGAAAAAAAAATCCAAAGCAAAACAGTGGTAAAACACTGCTGTTTGTCTTTCTGTTAGGATGTCTACGTTATTATTTTGGCCTGCGAATGACGAAGGCATTCCAGTTCGAGGGAAGTTTTCCCCTCTGTTACCCAAGTACAGATGTCAGCAATATGTGGTCTTAAAAAAATGTTATCATGTTCTCCTTCTATTAAGAACAATTTTCTCTTAATTAGGAACACATGGAAATATAGTTTCGAAATATGGAAAGCAAATGTGTACATCTCAGAAAGTCTTTTCAACTTAGTGAAGGAAGTCAAAATAATATGATTTCCGACAGAACAAAACGCTTCAATCGATCCGTCACCAGAGACTGACTTTGTCAGAATTTAGAAATTGGAGCCCAATGCTTTAAACCGCTGAAATCTTCCCCAGTTTGAGAAACTAGAACTTTTTGATAGCCAATTAGCCTGCACTGCAGCTTGGAACCATTATATTTTGTTATGAGAAAAAAATACTATTCTTTTTTATCCATTGCTGGATCACATTAATATCTCTCAGATGTTTGCGTGATTCTTGCCTTTTTACGGGATCTCATAACAGGTAAACACAAAACAAAGATGGAAGGGGGATATAAGTACTTCATTTTGTGGACTCAACAAGGGATTTCTTTCTTTGCAGAGCAAACATGGGAAGCCAAGCTTTGGTAATGGTGTTTCCCTCTCCGCCAATGTAATTGATCCTATTCAATTTACTCAATGGGCTAGTGTATGAAAGCACCCAAGGTTTTTAGTAACTGTTTAAATTGTTTTGAAGCTTTGGGATGGGTGTCTCTCTGCCTGTGGTCTCCTGTGTGACTAAACCTGCTGTGGTGTGAGGTGTTTGACAGCATTTGTTGCCTTTCTGTTAAACTCATACCATTTTATTGGCAGGCAGATATGATATCGTTGTCATATCTTCAGGATCCAGCTCCTTCTAGAAAACTGTCAGCACTGTGAGAGAATGCTAACACTGTGCACTCGTCAAGCAGAATCACATTACAAAGACCGTTGTGTTCTTTCTCCCTCGTACAAACAGTTGAAGCCGTTGAAGTTTTCTTTAAGGATTAGCGTTGGAGGATGCAAACTGTTCTTTGCCGGGGATACAGAGGAGGCCAAGCGTGCACACTAGCATTCCCCTTTCAACCTTTGAGCCCTGCCCGGCCGTGGTTCACGCGCTGTGATTATTCAATCAGCAGTGTGCATTTCGTTTGTCTCCAAATCCCCAAGATGTCTTGTTAGCAACATTTGTCTTGCATTAGGGGAACATTTATAAACGGTTCAGTGCAAAAAGTATTCGCTCCAAACATTACTGATGTCAAATTTAGTTGTCAAGAGTTAAAAGTAGTAATTGAGAGCAGAGGTTACGATTGGGGGGGAAAAAGGAAAAAAACAAGAAAAGGAAAAAAAATGAAGGGGGGACCTCTCCTCCTCTGGCAAATGACCAGAGAACTGGACGTGCTTGCCTTATATGTTACAGTACACGGCATGTGTCCAATGGTATGACATAGGTCAGCAGAGAGACTATAGTCCTTCAACAAGGCCTTTGATGTAGTTTTTAAGAACATACTGTTTCATGTTCCATGATTCTGGGACGGCAGAGTCTTGAAATGTTCTTGTGTGTATTCTGCCCTGAAATGTGTCAGCTCATGCACTCACCCTACGTAAGCAGTGCAAACGTTAGCTTTCCATTGCTCCATATGTGTACATACAAGCTGTCTCCCAGGAGACGTGGCTCCACTTCGCCTGCCAAGTGCCAATGGAAAGATAGGAATGAGATGCTGGCCTGGTGCTGCTGTTTGTGCAGAAATAAGATAATGAGGATAATCAGAAAGGATCAAGTGAGGGAGGGAGCTGATAGGTTCAGGTAGTCTCAGTAGGTGTCTGGCCTTCGTTCCCCTGCATTCCATAATTGCCCCCCAATTTAAAGCTGTTTGTTTGTTAGACTGGAGCAGGAGCGTTGGATAATGTTTAAGGGGAGGTGTTTCGGAGGCCTCCTCCGTTTAGTCTGAGGGGCAGTGTTGAAGCGACTGGACTTGTTCAACCCTGGTAAGCTGGCGGCTGGGGTTGAAGTGGAAAAGGAAAAGAAAAGGAAAGGGGTAGTGGGGTAGTGGGGTGGTGGTGGGGGTGGTGGTGGTGGTGGTGGGGGTGGTGGGGGTGGTGGTGGGGGTGGTGGGGGTGGTGGTGGGGTGGTGGTGGTGGTGGTGGTGGTGGTGGATGGCGGTGAGCAAATGCTTTTAAGAGATTGTAAATGTTATTCATGATGTATCCTAAATGTACCCTCTCCCCCTCGATTATTCCAATCTGCCACTAATAAATCCCCAACATGACGCCATTCAGAGGAAATAACTCTCCAGGAGAAATCCCAGGATATTTGCTGGGGTGAAAATGGTTCAAACTTTGCTGATAACACGTCCATAAAGAGAAAAAAAGACAGAACCCCCGAATAGACGAGTTCACCAGAATGGTTCCTTGCTGCCTTATTTGAAGTCATAAAAAGAGTGTGATCTTAACAGGTGTGTTTACAGGGCTGTTACTGTATAGGTCTGACTTGCAGATCTGTGAAATGGCGCAGACCGATCAGGGTCAACCCTGGGGGAGGTGGTGTGAAACTTCACCTTTGACATTATGATGGCCATAAATTTTCCTCTGATGATCCCTTTGCTTTTTTGTCTGTTCTCTCTCTTCTCCGTAGAATGTAAAATAGAAAACTGTGAGGAGTGCTTCAGTCGAACGTTTTGCACAAAGTGTAAGGAGGGCTTATATTCTCACAGAGGCAGATGCTACTCCAGTTGCCCAGAGGGACACAGCACAGTCAATGGCACTATGGAGTGTGTGGGTGAGTGACCTTTTGACCTTCAGGAGAATCTGTTTTCATTGGTTATCAAAATAGACTTATGTTTGGGGGATCTAGTTTATGTTGGCCTTTCTAAAATGCCTTGAGACATTCTTATGTTGTTCTATTATATAAATACAATTTAATCGCGTCAAAATAATTTTTCATTGATTTGCCAGCCACATATACTGATGAAAACATATTTCTGTTATATAACTTTGGATAGAAAGATGAATTATTATCTGATTAATGCACTAATTTATCTACTCTTTATGACGTAAGTACATTCATATGTGAACCAGATGCATTGCACATTATCACGCACAGCGCATTGGTCAGGTAACACTTGCACAGCTTTGTCCTTTGAACCTGCACCTTTCCCAAAAGCCTGAAACTGAATTCAATTGCTGTATGTGGATCTTGTGTTGCCTTTTTATGACCAGAAGGTCATCATTACCCCCAAATGAGCAAATTGGTCTTATCAGGGGGTATCAATTACAAAGCATAAAAGACATGAAAGACTATCCTCTCCTCTCTCTCTGTTCTCCCACTCCTCTGCTGTTTCTCAATCACAAGTGTGCGTTCGAGAGTTGTCTGGAAGCAGGCCCGTTGGCTGATAAGGAGCTATTATTGATTTCCTTTGAAAACCGTTCTGTCATAAGAAAGCAAATACACTGCCTAATAGCATTACAGCGCGGGGAGAACACCCCCACCCAACGCCCCCTGGTCGGGCCAGGCCGGTGAGAAATGATACGCCGCTGCTGGCGTGACGTCTTGGAGCAGCCTGGACCGCTCTCTCATCTCAAACCTTCAGTGAGCCGTCCGATCCAAACGTTCCTTATCATTGATATCTCTCTCTCTCTCTCTGCGTGCATGATTGTTTTTTAAGATAGTCAAGTTCCCCCCAGACCATCACCCCCCCTCCCCCACACACTTCCCTGTGTCCCTGTTCTTAAAACACAGAGGGAAGAAGTTAAAGAAAATGAGAAAAGAAAAGAAAAACAAGTTAAAGAATAAAAAAAAGCCAGTACTGAGTGTCTGCATGCAACTGAGAGGCTCTCAGCCCAGATGGAGACGGGGCTGCAGAATGACAGCATATCATAAGTTTGGGTAAATGTGGATCCAAGCGTAATCATGGCCGGCCCATTCCCTTGGTTGCAGTGTGGTCCGCGGGATGAATGTGAGGGATGTCAGATATCAACCGTCTCAATTTGGGCTTTTAATCCCTGTCAGATTCTAAGTGGTACGGATACGTGCTCCAATAAAACACTCTGGTTGTGCAAGTCCAGGAGTCTGCCTCTGGTGTGCCTCTGTTTGTGCCTGTGTGTACGTGTATGTGTGTGTGTATGTATGTGTGCGTGTGTGTGTGTGTGTGTGTGTGTGTGTGTGTGTGTGTGTGTGTCAGAGAGAGATTGAAAGGGAAAGAGAGAGAGAAAGAGAGGGGCAGAGGCTGTGTGTGTGTATTTTTTCGCCATCAGCGACTGCTGTGGTTTACCATTCCTATCAATCATGTCTCCCGACCTCTCTCCACATCTTCTCCTCTCTTTCTCTATCTCTCTCTTTCTCTCTCTCTCTCTGTCTCTTTCTAAATCTCTCTCTCTCTCTGCCGTAGTGCAATGTGAGCTGGGTGAATGGAGTGCCTGGGGCCCGTGCATGAAGAAGAACAAGACGTGTGGCTTTAAGAAGGGCACCCAGACGCGTGTCAGGGAGCCAGCGCAGCCCCCCAGCCCCGACACGGCCTCCCGGCCCCCACCTTCCTCCACCTGCGCCCCGGAGACCGAGAGCCAGAGGTGCACCGTTACCAAGAGGGTCCAGTGTGGTGGGAAAGGAGGTGAGTGGCAACTAAACCACTCCGCTCTAAAAGACTCAAAACTGTTGAGTGTGAATTGCAGATGCAGACAGCAGGACACATAAAGTGGCTGTGAGAGGTTTTGTTTTTATTTGTTTTTATAAAAAAATTGTGGTTGCTACCTAAATCTCCCAAAAGAGAACACGAACAACAGTACAGCAAACACCAGTGTTGGGGAAGTTACTTTTAAAAATTAGTGTTACTTCTTAAAAAAGTAATCCGTTACTTTACTTAGTTATCCTCTATGGAAATAACTTTTTACGTTACTTGTTTCTTTTACGTTACTTTTATGTTGCTCGACTTTGGGCAGAACCAAATATCTGTTCCTAAAAGTGTAGGCCTACATAATACTATGGAGGACATAACAGGTATTTCTTTTGTGCTCTTTATTATAAAAAAAATGCCACAGACAGAGCACTTGACAAGAAAACCTTGAGCTGTTATAGGCTTCAACACCACCACTAAAGCCCTATGAAACAATATCAATTACAACACCATTCACTCTGCTGCGCGTTGGGGACCTATTTCTATACATTATCACTTATATAGCCTCGATACATCTTATGGGCATATAGGTGAACACAAAATACATAAGGACTTATTTTATAGCCGTATACTCTTTCATTAAACAGGCTCCTCCGAAATTGGTGCAAAGTTAGTGCAAATCGTTTTAATAGGCTGGCAGTTGAGTTAGCGGCAGTGGACAAAAGTTTCTCACCAGGGCACAGTGTGTACACCTTACACTCACATTCCTCCCCTTAGTTTCAACGAGTTTGAAGTAATGGGAATACCTCCATCCCTCAAAAGTTAGCGTTGGCTGCTTCTCGCTTGCCATGATTTCTCTCCATGCTACCACCAGCCTCTGTCATGTGACTATTACACAAGCACGCAGCTGAGAAAGCAGTGTCGCTGTCAAATCTGTCCATGGGAAAAGTAACGTTGCGTTGAATTGAAAAAAGGAACTATGTTTCGTTACCCGAAAAAGTAGTTACATTACTGTAATGCGTTACTTTGTGCTTGTACTTTGGAACGTGTTGCACACGACACTGGCAGACACTGATTAATGCCATTAAGTTAGTTAACCATACAACACAGTTGGACTGCTATTAAAGCTGCTCTTCATGGGGTTTTGGACCCATATATAAATAATTAATTAATCTCATCTCAAACATACATTTGTTAAGGTGTCATTTTTGACTCAATTTTGATCGGACGGGAAAGAGTTTTAAACATGGAATAAACCAGCATATTCCTAGTTGAGAGTACAAGGGTCTCCCTAAAGTTACAGGCCTCTACTCACAGAGCTGTCTCTCAGAGTGGAGTTGCCGGGGAAACACTCAGTTGTGTAAACCGCAGAAGAACATGAGGTTTCCTCCTGATCAGGACTAACACAAGCGCACACATATCATATCAGTCTAGACAAACAGAGGCAGTGCTGGAAATGTAAGCTTTTCATCACTGGAACATGCTTGTAGGTTTTTTGGCATGGAGGCACTGTGATAATGAAGTGGAGGTGGAGGACAGCTGAAGAAGGCAATCATCGAAAAGGACCTGGACGTCTCCGGTTCAAACTGAACATCTGAGCATAGACTGTTTTCACAGTGTGTAGAGGACCCGTGTGGTCAGTTGTGCAGCCTAGTTGTGCACTAAAGAAATTTCACAGTGTAGAATACCCATGTGGTCAGTTGTGCAGCTCAGTTGTGCACTAAAGAAATTTAACAGTCTTGTTAGTCACACAGTTTGTTACTGATTGGCCATAAACATTGTCCAGAACAGGTATTTATTAAACAATGAATCTGGCCTTAAATCTTTTTTACTCAAGTTACACGCAAAACACCAAATCAGAGAGCTTTTTATTTGGTCAGCTTGTTTTCACAATCTTTTTAAATTTTCTGCCTAAGTAATAAAAGGGCCTTTGAAAACTGAACAGAGGACTGAGGGCCTTGCTTGTGCTCAGAGGGTTCAACATATTAAGAACAAATTGAGGCTAAGGCTGTATTTCTTCATTTGGATACAGACCCCTTCATTTCGCATTAAACTGTTGGTATACAGCATCTTATTAGTGAACCCAAGTGCTAATCTACTTAATTTACCTGATGAAAAATAGAAGAAATTATGACATTCTGTTCCATAAAGACAAGGTTTCATTTCTATCTCCATGTTCTTTTATGACTATTTACAGTTAACCCCTTCCTGAAGGTATACTTGAGTTAACATAAAAATACAAATGGATTAGCATTGAAATAAATAAACATAAACTGCAAAGACAAGGAAGATAACAAACTTCATAGTGCGTTGTAATGTCAAAACAGCGAGGTGTTTTAAAGGATGTTGTTCTTTTCAGTAAACGCTGAGCGTGAATAATCCAAATATGATAAATAATTGACATGCTGCGAAGATTAAGAGCTTTGTTTTAGTTTGAGGGGAAACCCCTCTCTATGCCTTTGTGTAAGTGGATGTCAGAAGAGGCAAAAAGCTGTGGAGTGTGGGGCAAATGCCCGAACAGGATGTGAGAAATGAGAAGCTAATTTACACTGCATGACACCTTCATGGAAAGAATTTGCAAGCGTTGGTTCAGAAGAATAATTAACGGTGAAATATTATAAACTGCCCCATTAAAATGCTATGCCTGCCTGCCAGACATCTAAACTTAGCGACCAGTTGCTGACAATCTGACAGGCCGTGAGAGAAAAGTTACTGGTTAGCATGGCTTGGCAACCCCCCCCCACACACACACACACACACACACATATGCACACCCCCAACCTGCTGGACTGGGAGACCCTGGGTGAGTGAGGTCTTTGAATCAGGAGATTTGTGAGCTGGGGTTGTAGTGTATGTTAGCCATTAGCCAGGACTTGTGATCCTCATCCAGATTCGGGGATGTGAGAAAGAGCTACGCTCGGTTGCCTGGACTCCCAGGAATAAATGTACTTCTCTTGCGAATTAACTCATAGGTGATGGGTGTCTTGACCTGCGCCTCCCCTTTTGTCATTGTGCGTAAATGCATGCCGAGCGCTAAATTAGCTAGGCTGTGAATACATCTGCAAGAATTGGCCGAGGGAGCTGCTGTAAAAATCACAAGGGGCAGCGCTTGTATAACAGCGGTGATTTAGTGATCTGTGGATCTCACGCTTTGTGTCGATTTGGCCCGAACTCCTTTTTTTTCCTTCCTGTCAAGTAATAGATGGGTTTTGCACGAAAACAGAATTTGCTAAATGCATGATTGCCTTTGTCAGGCACCAGTGTTTGCCTTGGAGTGAGTGCGGCTGCAATCATTGCTGTCATAAATTAGTGGAGCCTCCCCAGCCCTCCTTTAAGCGGTGTCTTAAAACAGCCTAAAGTGATGCAGCCACGCCGAGAGCTCGGAGACGACCAGGCTTTATGAGTGCCGAGTCCAAAAACCTCTCTTACGTGCACAGCACAATCCACTCATGGTAAAGCTTAAGGGAAAACGTGGTCCGCTTAACACCCTCGAAAATTGAAACACGCTTCAAAATTAAACACAATGAGCAAAACCATAAACAAACAAGCCTTTAGAAATAGAACATTCTAAAGTTTATTTTTATTGCCCTTTAGAGGGTAGTTAGGAAGAGTTTTAAATAGTTTAAAGTTTTAAATAAACTCTGTCTCAGTATGTTATTGGCACATGATGCTGAGGGCACCTCCATCTTAGTGTGGTCATGTAGCATGTTACTGCATGTATAGTCTGCTGGTCAGCCTGAAGTTGTGCAGAATGCTCCAGCTCACCATGGGAGACCTTGGCATTTGTCATTGTTCAATAAACGAAAAGAATGGTAATTGATTCTCTTTTCTTTCAGGAGTCTATTTTTGCTCAAAAAATGAGCTCTGTTAAAATAGCACTGATTAAAAAAAGTTTTCTGCCAGAGATCTTTTTTTTTTGCGTTCTTTGTTTGTTTACTGAAATGCAATAAAATACCATTCAAGTACACAACAAATCTGAAGCGAGCACTTATTATTGTTCTTTGTCAAATTCCTATGCAGGACATTGAAGGAGTTGGATGTCAAAAAATAGACACAAAGCAAGCAGGTCTGTGCACATAGACTTTCAGGTGCGGAGACAAGGTCAGAGGAGAGGAGTAGAGGAGAGAAGAAGTAAAGAGAAGAGGGAGAGAACAGGAAAGGAGAGAGAGAGGAGAGGTGAGAAGAAGAGAGGAGAGTGGAGGAGAGGAGAGTGCGTCTGGAGCAGGGGGTAGCTGCCGCCACCACCGTAAGACTCGTCATCAAACACGCAGCAAACGTTCTCCAGTCCCGTACGAGTGTTGATTCTGTATCCAGGGAACGCCGAAACTCGCAACACACCAGTTCATAACAGCCATCAGTCAGTCCCCCCCCCTCCAGTTTGCGGTTAGGGTTGTACTGACAAGGGAGCTTGGAAACGACCTTTTGATTTCCAGCATATAGGCTTTTCCCGTTCACTCACACTCTCACTTACTCTCTGTTTCTGTTTCACCACTCTCCCACTTTCTATTTCTGTTTTTCCAAATTCTCTCTCTCTCTCTCTGTCTTTCTCTTTCTCTCCCTCTTTTTCTCTCCCTGTATCCACATCCCTCTTTCGCACCATCAGTCTCGGCCCATTTATTTCACTTTCTCAGTAGGTCTGGCTGTCTTCACTGTTCTCTTTATGTTAGTTTACTCGCTTATCTCCTTCTGTATCAGTCTTTCTCTCTGCATGTCTTTCATCATCATCCCTCTCTCTCTCTCTCTCTCCAGTGCCATGAGTGACTCTTTTTAGAAATCTGTTCATCTCTCTCTAAATGTCCATTTTTCATTTGCTAACAGGATGTCATTTAGCGCTGTCTGGTAGCCGCTGGCCTCAAACTAGGATAGTCTAGGACAAAGCACACAGTCTGCATTACACTCTGACGCACCAGCTCAGCATTTTTAGTGTGCTGCTACTGGTAAGTGTTTTCCCAAGTAATTTAGAGTAGTCTTCTCCCATGCACACATTTTCAGCCTACCTGTAGGCTACTCAACCCCTTGACTAAGTCTGTGATTTGTGAGCTATGAAGGCAGTTACGTGCTTCGGGCAGAGTCAACCTAAAACTCTTTGTACACGCATTCTGCTTTACTAACTCACTCTTCAGCGACACACATTACAATATTTGAGTGTCAAATTTCTATTTTTCCATTACAGTGTGATATATAAGGTGACATATAATATAACAGGAAGAGGTCTCCTGAAGAGCTGTGGGCATGATCAGAGAGTGTAGGGGAGAAAACGCATAGGCCACCAGTCTTCTCCACACACTCCTTCCTCTCTTGTGCTGGATTAAGTTCTTATCCCCAACCAAACACTTTAAAGGCGGTTTGTGTGAACACAGTGGTTGGACACTTAAAGTAAGTGACAGGCCCCAGCTTAGACTAAGTGGAAACCTAGAGAGCACAGGAGGAGAAAACCAGCCAGGGCCCGTTGCTTTCACCTCGGCTGGCACCGAAGTTTACATCAGTCATAGGAGCCTCAGTCTCCACAGTATGAGTATTAATTATAGGGATTGTAGTTATGGGTGTGGAGACAGCTGCTGTGTGTATAACTGTCAACGCACCCGTGGTACTGTTCTGCCTCAGAGGCATTTATAGATGCAACAGACAGATAGAGGGAAGGACAGAGAGAAGTAGGAAAAGAGAGGGGGATAGAGAGAAAATGAAAAGAGGGGAAGGGTAATTAGGTGCAAATGACAACATAAACACAGGAGAACCTTGGGCTAGAGTTTATTCTTTACAATGCCGGTGCATTGCTCAGGTCACACACATCGGTGAGTGGCACTAGTTAGTCTTCAACCTGTGCATAAGGATCCCAGACCCAAATGTTTGTGTGGCTCGGAACAGTCATGCTGGGGAGGGTGCTGAGGTTCTATGGCAGTCATCAATTCTGGCCAATCAGAGCTGTGTATACAGTCTGTGCTGTTAACACGTGTCCAGAGAATCTGATCATAATTTTTCTTTTGGTCTTCTCTTCTCTTCTCTTCTCTTCTCTTCTCTTCTCTTCCTACAGGAGGAGGCAGGGGGAAAAAAGACAAACAAGATGGCCCGAGGAACCGTGATAAAGGCACGGGCAGCAAGAACCGTGGCAATAAAGGAACAGGAGGAGGAGGAGGAGGAGGTGGGGGAGGAGGAGGGGGGGGGGGGAGCAGGAGGAGGAGGTGGAAAGAAAAAGAAACTTCGTGCCACCACTGTTCCCACACCCATCCTAACAGCGAGCACCGTCACCTAGTCCCCTCCCGGCTCTGAGGTGGGAGCATTGGATAGGAGGATGGACCCCCCCCCCCCCCACCCACACCTCCGCCCACCGCAAAAACCCAGATGCAAAACAAACACACAAACAAACAAACACAAGACAAAAATGACAACAGTGTCCAACTGAATGAGGAGAAGATCCTTGCTGCTATGCATTCTCAGAAAATGCTCATGAGAGAACTGGAGGACTGTTGAAATACAAAAAATGAACTCTTTTTGCTTTGTATTGAAGAAGGACAAGACATTTGAGAGGAGCAAAAACAACACATGAAAAAGATTGGCTTCGTTGGATAGATGGAAGTACTGTGAGTCACAAAGCTGATGGTGGCTGGTCTCACTGAGAACCTGCCCAGCAGGAGGTGGTTCCTTACAAAACACAGTGGGCGAGCATAAGAAAAAGAAAACAGTCAAGTGTTTTTTTTTTAATCGATCAAAGGACTACACTCTTATGCCCTATAACTGTGGAGATGAGAAATTCAAAAATACAAAACACTCTTAAATAAGAGTGTCTGAAAGCAGTTTGCTTTGTTATTATGGTAACTGTTCTAATAATGGCTTGTCCAAGGCAGATAACAAGTTTGTAGGTATTTGTTTTAAGTCGACGGAGCAGGAAATGGACAGTATTAATGCGCTTTATTGTTTAATTTCTACTTTATGTTGGAACAACAGAAAGGCACTGGAACTAATGTGTGGCTTGTTCAAAAACAAATACCAAAAGATGTTTGACTTTTTTTGGTAAGGAAAGGATCCAAAAAACAATGACATGAGAGATAGAGTAAACCAATATACTCTTTATTATCCAAATACTCTTCCCAAGACCTCACTCAACACTCATAAGTAACTTGGCTAGTTCCTTTATAAATGCTATTTTGATGAGAAGGAAAATAAATTGTAATGCACAATAATTGAGCAATAAGAATGAAGATGAAAGAGTAAAAATAAAATAGAGATTGTGTGTGTGTGTGGGGGGGAGAATGAGATTTAAAATGTAGAGGGATTGTGTTTGTTTACAAAATATGCATTATGGATAAGATAATTTGTATGTGTTGTGTGTGTGCGTGTGCGTGCGTGTGCGTGTGCTTGTGTGTGTGCATGAGAGTGAGATGAGAGAGGAGGACAGTGGTTTGCATGTCAATACATGACTGTATCCTTTTTCTGTGTGTTTACAGATGTTTATGTTTGTATCAACTCCTGCTAAGAGAAAACAAATGGTTGAAATATATCAGCACACTTATATATTAACAGCCTCATTATTCCTAATCATCTGGTTATATGTATACCATGTTCATACAGCTCTTCAATACTTACACATTTATGTTTTGCTACAGGGTCAGATAGCAAGAATTTATATTGCACAGTGCCTCCATGTTTGCAATGTATTCAGATTGCTGTATGGAATTAACCTTTTTTCACAGTGTTATGGTATGGTGAGACAATCTGAAGTTTGACTTAGGCTTTTGAGCCACTATCAGCACTCTCGTAATTTTCCCTCGGTCTGGTAGCCGTGCGCACACATTAAAAAGTACTTTATTTCAGTGGAAAACTGCAATGGCTACACTCAGAATATGGGTCGTCACACTGAGTACAGTGTGTTAGCTTCAGTTTTGGAAGAAAGCTATGATTATATTGACTGATAATATGCTGTAACAGTACAGTATATTATGATATTTTATTATGACTGAAGGGTTATCCTCCCTGAAAGTAGGTGCCCTTGGGCTGGATCTACACGACACCAGGCCACATTCTCTCTAAGGGTGACATATAGTTCAATACAAATGTTATTAGCAAGTCATTTGAACCATAACTGTTTTAAGTGCCCTGTCTTGACTTTTTTTTCATCCTGATGCCTTACTTGTGTGTGTCTACATTAAAAAAGAAAATCATTACATGGAGCATATCTTGTGTCTTATTCGCATGTTTTCACTAGTACAACTGCATATGAGTTTGAATATGTCACTTTGAGATCAGGGGCGAGCGTTGGGATGAGATATGATATGCTCAGTTGGCCCAGATCTGCCAAATGGTTTTTAATGTCAGTAAATTTGAGAGTTATGAGATTTTAGATTAGGGATGTTCATGTGATTCAGCCATTTTTTGAGCTCACATAAGAGAGGACTCTGTCTCTCTCTCTCTCTCTCTCTCTCTCTCTCTCACACACACACACACACACACACACACATGCACTCACATAAAAGAGATGAATGCAGAGTGTAGACATTCTCTCCCTCACACACACACACACACACAACCACCAAATGCACAGAGTATAAGTGAGTACAAGTAGTACTGTATGTTACACTGACCAAGCAATTGTAGTCTACTGTACATTTTCACTAATGAGTTCATCATAAATGAAGCGTTTCATAAAAGTCATTTCAGCATTTTGTTAGTGACCTTTCTTTGGCAACACCACTAGAGCCAGCTTCACAAACTGCATCCCATTAATAACCACACGCTTACCTGATAAGGGTCATAGCTACCTCCATGGTTTTGGACAACAGATGTCAGGGTAAAACAGCACTATCTGATTGACCTACATGTCTGTTGTAAATCTTATGGATGTAGCCTGCTTCACTTAAAGGGGAAATCCAGTGTAAAAAGGATTTTGGATATGCTTAGCATTAGCGTTTTTTGCTCCCCAACGAACGTTCGAGCTCCCCAACGAACGTTCGAATTTTACACCGGATTTTTACACCGGAAATGAATCCTCATGACATTTAGATTTTCCCTTTATCAAAATGTAATTGTGTACTAAATAGATCTTAAACACCAGAGTACCTTAAACTAATCTGAGTTTGTGTGTTGTGGAAATGACAATGTAAAATCTTGAGAAATTAAAGATCCTTTAAGTGTTTTTGTTCCACATCCCGGACCTACTGGTTTAAGGACATGTATATGTCCATTTGTGGGCCTTCCCCAGAGAGAGATTCACCTGACTCTCAGTCAAAGTGATGGTCAGTTCACCACCTCAACCTCCAACTCTCAAAACTGCACCCTGTTCTATATTCACCCATGATCCCTTTCAGCTCTTGAGTGATGACGTCCCTGCACTGTCACGCTCAGCACAGTGAGTTTGCTCGTGCCCGTCCCCCATGTAAACATGGACCAGATGTCCCTGGCTTACGCTGTTGCATCATCGGCCCAGCAGAAGTCGGGGGCATTCAAGGCCACCAGAGTCTCGGGCAAGCCCACAGAGCTAAAGCGGCACACATTAGTGCTCAGTGTGTTATTACCAATTCCGAGCCTCTGCCCTTCGCAGAGAGTCTAACCGAGAGCGACGCACAGGCTTCCAGCTCTCCTCAGCTGAACCCGAGGATTCCCCCCGAGACCGACCGTGCCGATCCTCCTTTCCCATGTTCCCCTTCTCTCAGTGGCAGGGCCTCTACAATAGGCTCCAATCTGAGAGAAAGGCGAAAACGGGGGCCAAAACAAACACTGCAAGCAAGGAAGCATCCACAATTTTTATTTATTTACTTATTTTTTTGCACATGTAGTGCAGTGGCGACAGGCCACATGGGCTAGTCTGTGGTCTATGATGCCCTGGAAATGTGCATTTGTGGATGTCAAAAGCCCAGTCACGGCAGCCCATTATCAGCAATTTGAAAATATACTTCAGCACACGTAACCACACACACTCACAAACACACGAACATACTGACCTAACCTCTGCTAACCACTATAAATGACTCATTTAAATATGCCCTTTAGTGAAAATAAAGTTTTTAACCTTGTTAACATGTCCGTATGATGTCAGCTATGTTTTACAAGGTGTATCATGATAGAAATAAGCAGTTGCTTTGTATCTACGATTGACCGATCACAGCCTCAGTATGTGAATTCAAACTGCAATTCTTCATGACCTCATAAGGGTCCTGAACCAATCCTTACAATTCTTCATAAAGACGCAAACAAGCTAGTTAATCAGCCAGGAGCAGGTGAGCTGTTTGTAGAGAGGCTGCCCGGGCCAGATAGACCCCAATTATTGAATTGAGAAAGATTGTTTTCATGAAAGAAGATTTTTCATGACAACCTTTGAATGCATACTTTGGAGGAAGAGAGATAAGATGATAGGGGTGTTATAAACTGTTGAAGTCCACCTTTAAGAGGCAGTCAGTAGCCCATAGTAATGGGCAAAGTGATTTCCTGACTTGATGTTTTCTTTTACACCTAATGTGAGTGCTAAGAGGATGAGCTGCACTAACGCATGAAGTCATATTTTCCCTGTGTTTTCTTATCTGCAAGAATTAGGAGGCCAGGCGAACCCAGGCCAGACAAAATAGCTCATTATTTCCATTTCGAAACACATTCACATGGGTACCATGAGTATGCACACAAAATTATGACTTCTCTCAAGCAAGCACTACAAATAACACCGCTTGTCAGCGTTTGATCTGGGTGCCGATGATGAGTAATTGTGGGGATATGGTTTTCCATGGCAGACAAGTTTGGCGGCCAGTTGTGAAACCATCGCACATGATGAACCCCCATCATTAGGCCATTCATCTCCAGGGCTACAGCCATTAGGCGGTTTTGTTAATGCTGAATTTATATCCCCCAGTCTGTACCACACACACACTGGCCAGCCACGCACTCTTTTGAAGTGCGGTGACCTATGTATCGCATGGCAAGCAGCGCAGTGCAGCCGCTCATTGCGTTTGTTACGAGGGCTAAGTGCATGCACGGCAAGCGGGCCGTGACATCCAGTATTGTGTGTGTGTGTGTGTGTGTGGGGGGGTCTGTATGTGGGAGTGCACACACACATACCTACAGGAACATACTCTGACACTCAGACACTCTCTCACAAACACTCACACACACACGCACACACATGCTCACACACACACACACACACACACACACACATCCATGTCTGGAACTGAGCACTGGGCCCGATCCAGGCCTCGCTGGGTCGGCTCGCAGGAGTAGCAGCAGAGGAGAACAACTGATTGTGGGAGAGAGAGAGAGAGAGAGAGAAAGAGAGAGAGAGAAAGAGAGAGGAGCGCAGAGCTGGAGGCTTCCAACAGGACAAGCCCCGTGCCATGTTTTGATCTCTTTGAACTGGGCCTGACTGTGAGCGGGGCACGCCGGGTGAGCTTGGCCAGTGTGGAGGTTATCTGTAGGGTGCGGGGGATGGGTGGGCGTCAGAACGCTGGCCATCCTCACCGGATTGTCAGCTTCTCTCTGAAGGGCCTCCAACAGTCGTGTTCTGGATGTGAGGAGCCGTAACGCAGAGAGCACTCTTCAGTTTGAAGTCAGTAGTTTCCCAGTAGGTCTGTTGTTAAAAGGTGATATGAGGCTTTCTCTGTAATGGGGAAAGGCATCACTCTGCTGATACTTAATACTGGGAGAGGGTTGCGTAAGTTGTCAGAGGTGATATGCTGACAGTAACACATTGATGGGTTTGACTGCTCTAATCTCTAAACTTACCTCTTTGAGATAGTTTAAACATTGTTCTTGTGCATCTATATACTAATAATGCTTCATCCGACAAGTTGTTAAAGATTTTTGTTCATAACACCAATTCCTCAACCAATCTTATTTTGGAATCTTTATGATGCAATATCATTTGTCATTGATTTAGTTACTATGTTAGTATGTATATTTATAAACATAAACCACAGAGAGACCAGAACTGAATTAACCCTTCATATCAAATGAGTTCATATGAAATGTAGCGCTGAGCCACTGTAGAAGCCAAGTCGTGAGTGAATGGATTTTATTCATGCAACTGAGGACACCTAGTGGTGGTTTCATCAAAGAAAAAGGTGGCTGCTCATTCAACAATGCACTTACTCTGCATAGCCCGGCAGGATCTTTGGTTATGGTAGCCCCTGATCAAATTTCATCTCTTAATCCAAGGCTCAACAAACACTGTTGGCCTACTAGAATCAGTCATGAGCATCTGTAGGCTACCTAAACTAAAAAAAATTAATTCTGATATTGAGATACTTTATTCTACTTGATCTAAAAACAAATCTGTAACTTATGAAATTTATGAAAGCTGAAAACGCCAGTTATGAATCTTATAGGAGTCACTTAGGCTACAAGCCCACATTAAGCCAGTGGTTCTTAAACTGGGGGACAGCAAAAATATTGGGTTGGTCACAAAAGGTTTTTAAACAAGCATGCTTAAGAACTGGAATGTTCAGTAACCATAAATGTAGGCTTACAACTCTCAGTGCTTCCGTAGAAGTGGATGCTTTGTTTATGCAAATATTTACCTGCGCCTCTTGGAATGATTAGCTCATACTGTAGCCTAGAAATAACACATTTGCTGCCTTGTTGCCGGTTAGAGAGAAAGGGGTCGCGAAACTTGGCCAATGTTTTTTTGGGAGGGTCGCCAGACAAAAAGTTTAAGAACCACTGCTTTAAGCCATATGCAATATAACATAGGCCTATAGGCTATTTACAGACAAAGTCAGAATCCATTAATCACTATGTCATTTCTATTATGAGTCTTATTCCACTATTTATTGCTTAATTAAGAAATGAGATGTGCATGTGTTAATGTAACAGACACCTCCTGATAGATAGATAGATAGATAGATAGATAGATAGATAGATAGATAGATAGATAGATAGATACTTTATTGATCCCTAGGGGAAATTCAAGGAAATATATTTACTATATATTTATACACTATATATACATAATGACATATTTACTGTAATAATAAAAAAAAAAAACTGTTTCAATGACTGATACAGCTTTGAAGGGTTATAACTTACAGATCAGATCAACACGTAAAACAGTGGTTCCATGTTATCCTTGTGGGGCTACATGCCCATCAAGTTTCGTGCAACCCGGTCTTTCAGTGTCCTGGGAATCATTGACACAGAATTATTGAAAATTAAGAAAAATAAAAAATGCTTACTAAACCTATATGACCGCCGCTTGATTTCTCAGCGGTCATAATAACACATTCCCGTTTTGGTGATTTGGAACATGGATGTTAATGGGATCTTTTCCAGACTGAGTAGTTGTGGAAGTGTACACATCCCCACCTGTTCCTTCCTTGCCTGAGGAAGACCCAGCCGGGTCGAAACGTTGCAACACAATAAATATATGTTTTAGCAGAGTGCGGGCATTTCATCTTTTCCAGACTGACCTGCAGAGCCCATTCAAATTTGCTAACAGGTTAGTCTGGATTCACCCAGGCTAGTATATTACAGTAATGCCTAATGCTACAAACTAGACTCAATTAAATTATGCTGTTTAGCTAGAAATAAGGATAAGAGTGTGAGAAATTTGCATTTAATAACCATATATAGCATGTAAACAAATTTTGACAATATATTTTAATGTCTACAGAAACAAATCCAGCCTCCTTATACAAGGATACAAGGATACAAGGAAGTTTATTGTCACATGCATATAGTTACTGGAAGTAAGAAATGCAGTGAAATTATGTCTGGTGTCAGCCTATTTGTGCATTTATGGGGGGGGGGGGGTAAAAAGTGCAGTAGAACAGGGGTTTAGTAGATTAAGTGGCAAGGGCTGCATAAGAAAGGTGGGGGAGGATTGGGATTGGGGGGGGGGCACCAACAAGGAGCACCCAAGAGCAACAGGGGCAAGGAAAAACTCCCTTACCAAGGAAGAAACCTTGGGCAGATCCACGGCTCAAGGGGCTAACCCAACTGCCAGGGTCTTGGTGTGTGTGTTGGGGGGATGACAGGGGAGATGGGATAGTGCGCTGTGTATGTGGGGAGAGGGCAGTGTGCAATATGTGTGTTGGAGAAGCTTCCTCAGGAAATAATGTGCTGTGTAGGGGGGGGGGCAGTGTACTGCAAGTATGATGAAGGGACTTACTATTACAAGCAGAGTACTGTATGTATGATGTATGTGAGTGATGACAGTGAAGATGTGTGTGTGGGCGGGAGGGGAGTGGAGCAGTGACTGTGTGTGTGTGTGTGTGTAGTGTGTGTGTGGGTAGGTGGGAGCAGTGTGCTGTAAGTATGTAGAGGATGTGTGTTGGAGAAGATCCTGAAGACAATGTGCTGTGTATGTAGGGAGGGGGGCAGTGTGCAGCAAGTATGTAGAGGAGGCTTACTGTAGCAAGCAGTGTGCTGTATGTATGTGAGGTGATGACAGTGATGATGTAAGTGTGTGTGTTTTGTGTGTGTGTGTGTTGGGGATGGGGATGGGGGTGGGGCAGAAAGGCTAGGCAATCAAGGACATGGGTAGATAGATGGAGGAGAAATCAAAAATAATAAATAAAAAGTTCTATGGAGATGTGCAAAAGTTGGAGAAAGTCAGATGTGTGTGTGTGTGTGTTTTGACGTGTGATGAAATAAGAAAATAAATAAAAGGTCTGTAGCATAGGGAGAGGGATATAAAAGTGCTAAAAGTCATGTAGGTGTGTGTGTGTGTGGGGTCATGAGTGCTGAGGAGTGAATGAGTGCAAATTCAGTGTGAATTCAGAGTTGGGAAATGTTTGAGAGTGCTGAGGAGTGAATGTGTGCAAAGTCAGTATAGTGTGAGTTCAGAGTTCGGATGGCCTGGGGATAAAAACTTCTCCTCTCAGTTCTGGCTTTGTGACTACATAGGCGTCTTCTTGATTTCAGCGGTAGGAATAATCCATTGTTAGGATGAGAAAAGTCCTTCAGAATCTTTTGGGCTCTTAGGAGTACTCTTCTGGAATAGATATCTTGTAGCGCAGGGAGTTGAGTTCTTATAGTACGTTCAGCTGAGCGCACCACTCTCTGCAGAGTACTACAATCTCTAACTGTGGAGTTCCCATACCAGGTGATGATGCTATCAGTTAGAACACTCTCAACCGCTGAAGTGTAGAAGGCCTTCATGATGGATGTAGAAACTTTGAATTTCCTTTAGCTGACGGCTGAAGTAGAGTCGTTGTCTGGACTTCTTCAGAACATATTGAGTGTTAACAGTCCATGTTAAGTCTTCAGTAATGTGGACACCAAGACTTGTGTAAAGTCGTGTATAAAAAACTTAAAAAACGTGATTTGGTTTTCAATCAACGTTTTATTTCATTCTCGGAAATGTATCCAGTGATCCCGAGGTTACAATCACAATAGACCTCTCCAGAATAAGTCCCGCCTCCGTAACTTCTGTATCCATCCAACTTCCTGGCGTCGATTGTCTATGGGAAATAACATGGCGTTTCGAAATATCATACCGGTAAAACATCTGTAGGTAGCGAAGTAGAAAAAGCTGGTGGGCAGATTGGCCTACACACTTCTGCCATCTAGTTTCCACTGGTGGGCAGATTGGCCTACACACTTCTGCCATCTATGGCAGAAGTGTGTAGGCCAATCTGCCCAGCAGCTTTTTCTACTTTGTCACCTACAGAGTTTGACAGGTACGATCTTTCAAAACGCCATGTTATTTCCCATAGACAATCGACGCCAGGAAGTTGGATGGATACGGAAGTTAGGAGGCGGGACTTATTCTGGAGAGGTCTATTAAATACTAGGACTATGCAATGAAGTAGTGGGCCTACGTAGTTGTAGTGAAATGTACAAATACATCAAAACAAACAACTTTATCAAACTTATGTTGTTACATTTTGTGTCATATTTGGAAATCAATTCAACGAATAATTGTATTAAGACGATGAGCTATGTCGGAACTTTTAGCCTTGTATCTACTGCGGAACTATTTACAACAGGCCACCGGAAGCGGAAGTTGGCTAAGCATCAGCATTAGCAACGTGAATTTAGCTTCTATCGGTGGTTGTGTGATATGAAGGTAATTCTCCAATTTAGGAAGTAAGTAAGTTTGTTATCCCAGGTGCTCGGAATGGAAAGCAGAAAACGACATAAGCGGCCTGAATCTCCCATACGTGACGCAAAGATAAAAATTAAAGAAGAAAAACTCAGTCCAGTTCGGGCTCAGAGATCACGCCGATCAAGTTCTGGATCTAACGGCTCAAGTCCCCCGAGGAGACGAGGCAGCAGGTGGGTAGCTAGCTTGCTATCGTTAGCTAACTTAATCAAAACACAGATACAAACGTTTGGTAGTTGGTGTTGTATGTTCATGTTAATCTTGTACAGATACACGAAGCCATCATAATGCCATAGCTGCTAGCCTACAATGATTCGTAAACTGGATTGATTTGTTTGCCTCATGCTCGCTAACTGGCGTAATTATGGACTGACGTTATCCAATAAGCTAGCTTCTAACGTTGAGTACTTTTCTGTATTTCATAACCTTCATATACCAGTAACTTAGCAGTGACGTTAGGTTGATTTGTCTGTAAAGCTTATTGCAATTTTTTAATCTGGGTTTAGTGAAGACGATAGCATTTGTACTACTGATCATCGCTTAACGTCACCAGAGAACATTAACTTGTTTTCTATTAGATCACCGCGCAGGAGAAGGGACCGTTCACCGGGAGTAAGGGATAAGACGAGAGGAGGTCGCGACAAGTCTCCACCAAGCAGAAGTCGTAGTCCGTCTCGGGATGCCGATATCAAAATTAAGCGGGTGACGTGTTATTCTACTATTAGTGTGCCACGGTGTTATCGGGCTTATAACAATACACTTACTATTCTCTACTTCCCATGAATCTAATGTGCTTATTGGACGTTGCAGTTAATTAGAATAATAAACAGCCCCAAACATATTGTGTCCATAATCACATGCTGTGAGAGTAATCTGTTGTTATGTGTTATTTGGCCATCAGGAACGTGAAGTTCGTGGCGATGAAGAGAGGAGGCGTCCTAGTCGATGGGAGGATGTGGATGACAGGCAGGTGAAGAGAGAGGCAGAGCGCCCACGTCAGAGAGAGAGGGAAAGGGAGAGAGAGAGGGACAGAGACGTGGAAAGAGATAGGAGGGGAGGTGGAGGGAGAGGAGGACGAGTTGAACATGCTCGTGAGCGGGATATTCACGCCTTCCAGCAGCAGTCAGCTGAGAGGCAGCGCCACGACGAGCAGCGCCTGGAGAGGAGAGCCGCTAGGCAGGCTGGGAACGAAGAAGACCAAGCCTTTGGTGGGCCTGACCAGGAAGAGGATGATGACGCCACAGCCGCCGACAAGGAGAAACCCAACTTTGAACTGTCAGGAGCCCTGGTGGAAGATACCAACACGTTCAGAGGGGTGGTGATTAAATACAACGAGCCGCCTGAGGCCCGCATCCCTAAGAGGAGATGGCGCCTGTACCCCTTTAAGAATGATGAGCCGCTCCCAGTTATGTACATCCACAGGCAGAGTGCCTACCTTATGGGGCGGCAGAGGAAGATTGCCGATATCCCCATTGACCACCCCTCCTGTTCCAAGCAGCATGCAGTTTTCCAATATAGGTGAGGACTACCATGAAATGTGCATGTTTCTCATAAAAATATAGCTGTGTTTCAGTCTATCAGTGTTAGAGGCTTTGTTTCTCTTTGCATGTCCAAACAGGATACAAATTAATCATATTCCTTCAGGACTTTTCACGTCTAATTTATGTTTGTGATATCTCTTCAAAAAGATTTCTGTGGCCATCGCTGCCCCATCTTTCTGTGGTAACTAGGTTGTAATGTAATGAGTAGCCTAGGCCATAACCTAATAAAAATACAGTTACAAGTAAAGTTATCTTAGTCATGTGGAAACCTATTTTAGACAAGACTGAATGATTTATGATGTGATCTGTTTCTGTTGTCTAAATGATACAAACTTCCCTGTAATGATACAAACTTCACTTAACAAACTGTGTTCTGGCACTGTTTAGGCTGGTGGAACACACCCGGGCCGACGGAACCTCTGGGCGTCGGGTAAAGCCCTACATCATCGACCTGGGCTCAGGCAATGGCACATACCTGAACAACCAACGCATTGAGGCCCAGCGCTACTACGAACTGAAGGAGAAGGACGTGCTCAAGTTCGGCTTCAGCAGCCGCGAGTATGTGCTGCTGCATGAGACCTCCGACACCAGCGAGGTGGACACCAAACAGGAAGAGGACGACGAGGATGAAGGCCTAGACGAGTAGGGGAGGGGGTCAAGCTCGACAAAGACTGCCCTTTGAGGCACAATGAAAAACCTCCTCTTTGGTTGAGATCACCGACTACAAAATAGCAGGTGACGAGGAAGACACGGTTATTCGAACTGTTTTCATGTTGTAATGGAAAAAAAAAGTGGAAATGTCTCCACAACATGTCTGTATACCGACAGGCCCCAGTGTCCATGGAACTAGTGTATAAGACATTCTTATCTCAGGTGGTTAGTCTGAGTGCAGTGGTGCAGTTTACACACTCCACTGCCTCTACAAGCTCATGCCAACTCCTACAAGTGCTTAACGCCAGCTTCATGCGCTCTATCACAAGACATTGCCATGTATTTAGGATTAGGCTTATTACTAGCCTATATGTTGTACCTCTGTTGTACATGTCCAGGCTATTTACTGTCAATGCACTGGATGTATTGAAAGTTTGTGCTGGACTTTTTTTATTTTAAATCCAGCAAAAAGCAGTGGGTCACACGGTATTATAGAAGAAAATGAAACCAAAACTGTTTTGTGGGCCTTTATTCAGCTCCTCTGTCCTGTTTGTAAGCAGAGTGTGGAGTACAGTCGCTGTACTTTGTTATCTTCATTGAGTTTAGGTGGTATCCGATTCCACTGGCAATGCTCCTCATCACTGGTATCATCGTACAAAGAAATTGATTATTTTCATGTATTATGAGAAACACTTTTTTTGGTAAGCTCCAGAGTATCTTGGCATATATATTTTTGGTTAGTTTTAGATGTTTTGTATTGTAAATAAACATGTAAAAAAATCGGTTTGGTTTCAGTGGACAATTCTCTTATATTTGAAATGACCAAACCAAATAGCTGTTTGGGTATTGTTGGTTTCCAAACAGACCTATGAGCATTATATGAAAAAGCGACATTATATGAAGAGGAGTAATCCACTACACATCAGCAAGAAAAAGGCTACAGGGTTTCTGTGATCGTTCACTTTTCCAGATTAAATTCTGAATACTTCCTTTGCAGTTTGAATCCTTTGTTTATTTAGGCAAACTGATATTTCAAATTGTGTAAGAAATGAAATTCTAATATTTAAAACCTAAAAGGCCTTCAACTATGAGCACCCTACCTTAAGATGCATAGCTGAAGCAGGTTAGGCAGAGACTCATCACAAATATCCGTAACACAGAAGATGTATCAGCAAATCAAGAGTTCGAGAATGCTCCAGTTACAATAATAAACCACAGCATGACCGCCTTATTCAATAAATAAACAGTTCTTGCAAAATCGGGATCCGTGCTTTGGGCCTCTGTCTGGTAGGCTCCAGTTGGTGCTGTCCATGGGTCATGTATGGAATGGTAATGGATTTATCGTAGGCTTCCATCACATTTCCTATGCTGTGCTTGAGAGACGTCAAGCAGTCCTCTGGCATCCTATCTATCCTAAGCTCTGGATAGTAGCCCAAGGAAGGCTATTTTCATAGCTTCTTTAAATAACAATTTTAGCTGGAAACGTTTGTCATGTTATGAGGTTATGTGCCATCGAAATGATCTTGGAAACGTTATGTTAAGGTCAAAAAACTGTTAAGGGTGCCTTTAAATGTCAATAGTTTTGCTTCATGTGTTCTCAAACCACATAAAATAAATTGTGATTGCTTATAGGCGAAAAGCAGCAGTGAGAATGAATAGCAAAAAAAAATGGCTTTGCCTGGTGACATACTGGCAAATAATCAGGGGTGGACAGTAACTAAGTACTTGATTACTGTACTTAAGTATGATTTTTTTATGATCTGTACTTTACTTAAGTATTAATATTTTTTGAAACTTGTGACTTTTACTCCACTATACATTTGAAAGACAAATAGGCCTACTGTTTTTTTGTTATTTTAAAGGTACTGAACCCAGCCCTCTGAAGTTTCAAAAATATGTAAACTCCAATAATCCTAACATACGAATGACATTAGAATACAGCCAAAGAGAAATCTAATTTTTGGATTTATTAATTAGTAAAGAGGTAAATGGAGATTTGCACTCATCTATCTTTAGAAAAAGCACAGATCGCAACACTGTCCTGAGAGCTGACAGCTTTCATTCACCACACCTGTTAAATAACATTCCCGTATGGACAATTCCTTCGTCTTAAAAGGATCTGTGACACACAAGATGACTTTCAATCTAAATCTGTGGAAATGACTACACGTTTTGAGGAAAGTGGATACAAGACAGAGGTTGTTCAACAGGCCCAAAGGAGGGCCAACCAATGTAATAGGAGTGACCTACTCTTAAAAAGACGGAAACCCAAGAGAAATCATCAAGTTTATTTTTCCACCAGATTCAGCAAGGCAGCTTTGAAAATTAAAAACATAATAAAGAGCAATTGGGCCATACTTCAAAGCTTCTCATTGAAAGAGATCCGTGATCCTCCCTCATTTTGTTTTAGACGAGCACCCACATTAAGAGATAAATTAGTGAAGAGTCACCTTACAGTTGAAAAGAAAAAACATTGGCTACGTAAACTGAAAGGGAATCACAGATGTGAGAACTGCAACCATTGCGGTAATGTAGTAAAAACCGCTACTTTTGTGGATGTGTTTTCCAGTACAAGCTTTACTGTTAATGCCTTTGCCATGATGGTAATTTTTGATACCATAGATTTAATAGAGACCCAGTCAGACCAATAGTATGAAAAATCAGGAACAGAGTTTATTTACAATGATGCGCATCAAGGGAGAGACAGCATGACTTCACCTAAAGATCCATCAGCTGCTCTAACTAGACAAGGAAATAGTTAGGGTTTAAGTATCCTTCCAGGCTGATGGGAGATGGCGTTGGTCATCCCATCTCACGTGGACTACACTGAATCAGACCCTGATTAGTGGCAGCCTGGCAATCCGGAGCAGATGGCTACTGACGCAGCCATGCAGAACAGTGAAACACTGCAAAGTCATAATATTCCTGCTTATCTCTAAACACAGTCACACACAGATATCATACAATCATTACATAGAATCATACTTTTAGTATCAAAGTGACCCACTAATGAGAAATGCAGAACATTAAACCACATATTGGAATATTGAACATAATGTTCTAATCCACTTTCTCTCAGCCAACACTGCCTTTGTAGTCTATAGACTCGAGTGTGAGTGTGGCTGCTTCTACGTCGGCAGAACGAAAAGAAGGCTGAAGGACAGAGTTGCAGGGACAAGAAATCCTGCTTACCCCATGGCGGTCCATTACCAGCAGGCAGGTCATCCCTCTGCTTCCTCCCTCAAAATGATGGTGATAGAGGTTGTCCCCAAACCCGTGAGAGGTGGAGACCATCTAAGGACCCTTCTCCAAAGAGAAACCTTTTGGATCAGTAAACTCAGGGCAACCTCTTTCCCTGGGCTTAATGAGGAATGCAACTTTTCCCCCTTTTTATGAAGTATGGACATGGGCATAGGCCCATGTGCTTTTAGCCATGATAAATTAAAGGCTTTTTATACTTTTTCAACCTCAGAGTGCCTCTGCAAAATCTTTTTTCTTTGGATTCTCACTTCACCCGTCATAGAAGAGCACCTGAGCAAGGAATTATCTGAAGTCTCCTGAGCGCCGTAAGCCCCTTTGTGTCTTCTTAGGCCTACTGTACTTTTGACTCCACTACATTTGAAATATGAGCATAAAGTATTCATTACTTTTAACCACAATGCGATTGATCATCTTGAAGTTATTTTTTTTCCAATAGTCCAATTTGAGTTTGGCTGAATTGGCTGTGGTAATGATGGGGACAATAGATTCTTCATCAGAACATCCTCCATGTAGCCTGGGAGAACTACACAAACCTGTTTGCAATAGGTTCTTCATTAGAACATCCTTCTGGGAGAACTACAAAAACCTGCAATCGAGACTTGAGAAGTGGTCTGGTGTTAACCAGGTTATCCTCCATGGTGAAATTGGAATGAAATCAGACAATCACCTGACATTCACCATATAGCTAGGTCTTTAGCGTACATCATTAAACGATTAATAATCTACTCAAAATTGAGTTATCTGGTTTTGTATTTGGCAGTTAAACTGTTTTTAGATTTGTGAACAGAGAATGAATAATGATTCAAATTATATTATTGCATCCATTTGAACAGTTGCAATGCAAATAGGTAACATGTTTTTTGTTGGATGTAGGCCTAAGTCCTATGTAAGAAAAACACAAGGTGTTCATAGGAAAAAAGGATGTTTCTTCGGTTAATGCAGCTTCAATCTTTATTCCAATAAAATCACAGAAGTTCATGTGACGTACTTCTGGGCAGGCTTGGACTGGTAATCTGTACAACCGGGCAAATGTGGGCATGTGGGTCGGTGACCTCCGGATTTTTTTTTTTTAAGTATATTTAGCCTATTTGCGGCCCGTCATGCCTAGGCCGCCTAGCGTATAAATGCAGTTGCATCCATTTGGCTTGGGGGGTGACAGGTCAATAATTTTGGCCTCTTCATGACAGGTTCATTGTGTGTTACGATCGCGCCCCCCTGCCCCACCCCTCAAGTGGATTTGTCCTATTGTCGTATTGATAAGATCACCTTGTGGGACATAAAGTAGCATGATGTTCTTTAGACAGGGTAAACTGTAAAATGTTACACATGAGTGACCAAACCCTATAATGACCAAATAAACATTGCATTACAATACATTAAAAAGGACAAATGCTTGTAGGCCTACTTCTGAATACTTAAGTATTTTTAAAAGCAAGTAGGCCTACTTCTGTAGGCTACTTCAATTTAAGTAAAAATCTGACTTGGAGTAGGCTAATATTTGACAAGGTGTAGGCTATCTCAAGTAGGCTAAAGGAATTGTACTTCGTCCACCTCTGCAAATAATAACGCCTGTTGGGGTCAGAATGAATCAATAGTCATGCACAAACTAGCCTATGTAATATAAGATTGATTTCTCTTTCTATGTGTGATGGTTCCACCGAAAAATCATTCAGAAGTCTTCAATTTGATTATGTGGATTAGCTATTGCAATTGTATCATTGCGGCGACAGAGGACGCAGCTTCCTAGTAACTGTCCGAAATGTTTTTGGGGCTTGACAGGAGTGGAGAGGGCGTGACCAATCTTGTCAAGGAAAGGAATGTAGAGGAAGACTCACCTGGGAGCTTGCAGGAATACCGTGTTGCGCTCTGAAAACTTGAAAAGAAGATGAAGGAATTCCGAAGTAGTTTTCTCAGATTCGTAGTTGCGCAAAATATAATTTGACGGAGATACAATGTACACATCCGAACGCAGGCGAATGAGCCTGCACGAGATCAAAAGAAAGGATCCTGTTAGAGTTTCGGCTGGAAGTCTATGGCAGGACCCGTTGGCAATTGAACTCAGTAACACCTCCTCGGGTAAAAATATAATTTCGCCTCGAAGTCGGACGAGGGCACTGGCTGTTGTCTACATTGTCGTTGAACATGCTTCAGTACCTCAAACAGAAGAAAATCTTTCTCTGAAATGCCTTACAGAGGCGTGCGCTGACACACATGCTGTGTTGAAAACTATTCCTTTTGATAGAATAGCACTGGGGACAACTGATGTTTTGGACAACTTTTACAACGCAGGCAAGTCGTAGAATGTTTTCTTTTAGGGAATCATTAGCCTATTCTACACCAAACAAACAGTATAGGCACACTTTGCATGCATGTTAAGAGTTAGGCCAATACGGTTTGTGAAAGAATTGTCTATTTCAGAAAAATCTAAGTGATTGGACCAAGTCCAGAGTCTTAATTAGTGGATGTGAACCATTTGAGGTGCATTTTCATTTTCATGTCCTTTCTGTTTCAGATGTTGCAGTGGTGGAGATGAGTGAATCATTTTGTCAGCCCTCCCTTTTCTACCACCTGGGCGTGAGGGAGAGTTTCAATATGACGAACAACATCATTCTGTATTGTAATAAGCAGGAGAATGACCTGCAACCCCTCAAGGTATAGGATACATAACCTAAGATGTTTGTGCTTGTCACTAACCATATAGACCTTACTGTAAAGGATATAAGTTGTTTTTTCATGACTATAAGGTTTTTCAGAACCCGTTTTTATGTAGCCTAAATAGCCAAAATGAATTTAACTTTATTTGTTATATTTACAGATGAACAGTCATGCATAAAATAGTCTTAAAACACATTATTACCTTACAATTGCCATCTGTGTTTCGACTGATTTGTCATTGTATATTTCTGGAGGATATAGAGTCATATCATGGTTTGTCACTGCCCCTTTTGGAATACTTCTGCATGGCATTCAGACCACGGGTTTTACTCCTCAGTGTATGGTTTGCATTGCACTGTTTAATGGCCTTTGCAATGCAGATGATAAAGATGAAATAGGCTTTAGCTGCAAATGGATGGGCCAACCACATTCAGTTCTAGGAACCCATGACATGTCATCCAACAATGCACTCACATGAAATGTGTGATTGACATGTGCATTGATTTGTGTGTGAAAATTTAATGATTTTCTGTTATTGGAACCCTACTTTCTATATTCCTGATAGACGCACTAGTAGGCTACATAACTTGTCACATGCAGGGAAATCAAATGTGTGAATAATTCTGTGCGGTGTAAACATCACGCATAGCCACCACATTACTGCAGTGTTTCCACATACAACATTAATTACGTTTGACAAGACTTTAGATTGTCAGCCTACTGTGTCAAATTTTCAACATCTCCTTCCCACTTATGACACCAATGTGTCAGAGACTGTCACGGGCAAGACAAAGACCACAAGTGCGTCACGTTTCTTTCAGTTTATTGAAGGGTTGGGGAAAACGGAGTGTGTGGGTGTGTGTGTGTCCCAGTGGCAGAGAGGTGTCAAACGTTGGTGGGGACGAAGGGTCTGGGCTTACACGCCAGGGGCCTGGAAGTCCTAGGCAGGCGAAACAAGGCAGCAGCACAGACAAAGGCAAGGCAGAACTCGCAATTGTAAAGGTGGCAGGCAGGTCGAGTTACCGCGGCAGGAGAGCAGAGGGAAGTCAAGCGGGTCCGGGTACACAAGCAGGAGTCAGAGTAGCGCGTAGACGTGCAGGTTACAGGTGCAGGCTTTGCAGACGTTCTGACAAAGGTGGACTGAAAAACAGGGCTTTAAATACAGGGGATGGTTAACAGGAAATGCAGTGCAGCTGGCAGGTCAACGAGAGAGCAAGGGTAGGGACAGGTGCGGCTAATCAGGCAGAGCAGAGACAGAGACTGGGAGTGCCAGATAATTGAGAGCAATGAAGGCTCGTTAACAGGCAGGGAGAGAGAGCTCACGACAGAACCACCCCCAAAGGGACGGCCCCAGATGTCCCCAAGAGACACCACCAAACCGGGCGGGTGGAGGGGGAGCTGGTGGAGGCCTAGAACTCCTCGAGCCGATCAGTCTCCATGCCCTGATCTTCAGAAGGCGCCCCAGAAGTGGCACCATCAAGGGCCAGATCAGGTTCCGGAACCAACTCAGGGTCAGGTGCCAGGTCAGGTGCCGGACGGGAGGCACGACCCCTTCGGATGGGGAATGGGCTGACGAACCGAGGCGCCAACTTCCGTGACTCCACCCGCAGTGGCAGGTCCTTGGTCGACAACCAAACCTTTTTTCCCGCATGGTAGGAGGGAGCAGGAGTTCTGCGGCGGTTGGCACCAGTGGTGTAGCTGGAGACGGACTTGAGGAGCGTGGCACAGGCTTGTGCCCAGGTGCGGTGGCACCGGCGAGAATAGGCAAGGGCAGATGGGCAGGTGACTTCACCTTCTTGGCTGTTGAACAGGGGTGGCTGGTAGCCGTACACGCACTGGAAGGGTGACATGCCGGTGGCAGAGCAGGTCAGAGAATTATGGGCATATTCCACCCATGTCAGTTGCTGAGCCCAGGCATGAGGGTTACGAGATGCCATGCATCGGAGTGCCTTCTCCAACTCCTGGTTTGTCCGTTCCGACTGGCCGTTGGATTGGGGATGGAATCCAGAAGTTAGACTAACCGTGGCCCCCAGCAAACGGCAGAACTCCTTCCAAAAGGTGGAGGTAAATTGCGGGCCTCGGTCCGAGACGACATCACAGGGCAGTCCATGTATACGAAAAACATGCTCTAAGACCACCTGGTCAGTCTCCTTGGCAGACGGCAGCTTCGGGAGGGGGACAAAGTGTGCCATTTTGCTGAAACTGTCCACTACTGTGAGAATGACCGTCATTCCATCAGACTGGGGCAGACCCGTGACAAAGTCCAGTGAGATGTGGGACCAGGGCCGCGTTGGCACAGGCAGGGGCTGGAGTAATCCAGCAGGGGGCTGGTTGGACAACTTCTGCTGGTTGCATGTGGGACAGGCGTGGACAAAGTCTCGTACATCCCTTCTCAGAGATGGCCACCAGAACCACTGGGCAAGCAGATGGCAGGTGCGAGTGGATCCAGGGTGGCAAGCGAGATGAGAGTCGTGTCCCCATTGTATGACCTGAGACCTCAGGTGTCCAGGGACGAATAGGCGGTCAGCAGGGCATGCACTGGGGCCGGGCTGGTCATGGAGAGCCTCCCGTACCTGTTCTTCAACGTCCCAGGTCAGGGCGCCTACGACACAAGGACTGGGAAGAATGGATGCAGGATCCTGGGAGGGGGCGTCATCTTTCTGGAACTGGCGGTAGAGGGCGTCTGGTTTGATGTTACGTGACCCAGGCCGGTATGACAGGGTGAAATTGAATCTAGTGAAGAACAGGGCCCAACGGGACTGTCTTGGGTTCAGACGCTTGGCCGAGCGGATGTACTCAAGATTCTTGAGGTCAGTCCAGGCCAAGAATGGAACTGTGGACCCCTCCAGCCAGTGACGCCACTCCTCCAAGGCCAGCTTGACAGCCAGCAGCTCACGGTTCCCTATGTCATAGTTGCATTCACAGGGACAGGCAACGGGAGAAGAATGCAAGGGTGGAGCTTGCCGTCTTCTGCAGCCCGCTGAGAGAGCACGGCACCAACTCCCACATCAGAGGCGTCCACCTCCACAACAAATTGCTGGTCTGCATCCGGCATCCGGAGCACTGGGGCAGAGGTGAACTGAGTCTTGAGGACACTGAAGGCCTTTTCGGCTGCTGGGGTCCAGGCGAAGGGCTGCTTGGTGCTTGTCAGAGCAGTGAGAGGAGCGGCAACAGTGCTGTAATTCCGGATGAACTTTCTGTAGAACCCGAGGAATTGCTGCAGCTTCTTTCGGTTTTCTGGGACTGGCCAGGAGGTCACTGCCGAAACCTTGGCTGGGTCTATCTGGATATTTCCCTCTGCCACAATGTACCCCAGGAAGGCCACGGTTTTGACATTAAACTCACACTTCTCTGCCTTGACGTAGAGCGAGTTCTCCAGGAGACGACGAAGGACTTGCTGGACATGCCGGGTGTGTTCAGACAGGGTCTTGGAGAAGATTAAAATGTCGTCTAGGTAAACAAAGACAAATTTGTTTGACATGTCCCGTAGTACATCATTCACAAGAGCTTGGAACACCGCAGGAGCGTTGGTGAGACCGAAAATCATCACCAGGTACTCGTAGTGGCCAGTTGGGGTGTTGAATACTGTCTTCCATTCGTCGCCCTCCCGGATCCGCACTAGGTGGTAGGCGTTCCTGAGGTCCAGCTTTGTGAAGATTGTGGCTCCCTGGAGCAACTCGAAGGCAGAGGTGAGCAGAGGCAGAGGATACCGGTTCTTCACAGTGATGTCGTTGAGGCCCCGGTAATCAATGCAGGGCTGAAGGGATCCATCCTTCTTCCCCACAAAGAAGAACCCAGCACCGGCAGGAGACGAGGATGGCCAGGGTGTGTTTGGTTCCAGCCGCCAGGGAGTCACTGATGTAATCCTCCATGGACCTTCGTTCAGGGGCAGACAGGGAATAGAGACTGCCCTTGGGAGGGGCAGTGCCAGGAAGGAGGTCGATGGCACAGTCATACGGTCGATGCGGGGGCAGAGATGTGGCCTTGAGCTTGTTGAACACCTCCCGGAGACCATGGTCACATTCCGGGACGTTCGAGATGTCAGGAGCAGAGTTGGAGTGGTACGGAGTGGAGGGGAAGTGTGGCAGCGAGCAGACAGGTTTGGTGGCAGTCCTTTCCCCACTCCTTGATCTCCCCAGTTGCCCAATCGAGGTGAGGGTTGTGCCGACGGAGCCATGGGTAGCCCAGGATGAGGGGTTGGCTCGGAGAGCGGAGCAGATGGAACCGGATGGCTTCCTGGTGGTTACCAGACAGCATCATCGAGACGGGGGTATTGACAAGAGTGACTGTGCCGAGCAGGTGTCCATCCAGCGCCCGAGCAGGAACAGGAGGTGTCAGATGGTGAATCTCCAGTCGCAGCTGGTGAGCGAGCTCAGCGTCCATTATGTTGGCTTCGGCGCTAGAGTCCACCAGGGCAGCCAGGGTGTGTGTGGAATCAGAAAGGTGAAGTAGAACTTGCAGCAACGGTTTGCGGTTGGAGGACTGGATGGTCATTGAGCTCAGCCGGACTCCTCCAACATCTGGTGAGCTTGGGCTTTTAAAGGGCAGTTGGCAACGCGGTGTCCATCTCTTCCGCAATACAGACAGAGGTTAGAGGAGAAACGGTGCTGACGCTCTGCGGGGGTGAGGGAGGCACGACCAATCTCCATGGGTTCAGACAGCTCAGGTTGGCTTGGTGGAGCAGTAGGGGAGGACAGAAGAGCAGTCGGAGCACTTTGTGTGCTGGTGGCTGGCGGATTCTGACGCCCCCTCTCTCGACGGCGAGTCTGGATCCGTTGATCAATTCGAACGGCCAGGGCGATGCCGTCATCGAGGGTGGAAGGCAGATCATGGGAAACCAACTCATCTTTGATGTAGTCAGCCAGGCTGTTGAAGAATGCGTCCGCCAACACCTCCATATTCCAGGCGCTGCGTCTTGCCAGAGTCCGGAAGTCAATAGAATAATCTGCGACCGTCCGTCGACCTTGCCGATTACTCAGCAGAGCCCAGGATGCCTCTTTAGTAGATGAACCCAGGTCGAAGACCTTGAGCATCTCCTCAGCGAACTGGTCGAAGGATGTGCATGCGGGGGTCTGACGCTCAAACTCTGCTGTTCCCCAGAGTCGAGCTCGGCCTGTCAGGTGTGTGATGACGTACCCGACTTTTGCCCCCTCTGTGTGTGGGTGTGTGTGTGTCCCAGTGGCAGAGAGGTGTCAAACGTTGGTAGGGACGAAGGGTCTGGGCTTACACGCCAGGGGCCTGGAAGTCCTAGGCAGGCGAAACAAGGCAGCAGCACAGACAAAGGCAAGGCAGAACTCGCAATTGTAAAGGTGGCAGGCAGGTCGAGTTACCGCGACAGGAGAGCAGAGGGAAGTCAAGCGGGTCCGGGTACACAAGCAGGAGTCAGAGTAGCGCGTAGACGTGCAGGTTACAGGTGCAGGCTTTGCAGACGTTCTGACAAAGGTGGACTGAAAAACAGGGCTTTAAATACAGGGGATGGTTAACAGGAAATGCAGTGCAGTGCTACAACAACAAATATGCTGAGTGTCCAAGACTTTTGCACAGTACTGTATGTGGTAAGACAAAGGGAGGCTCAGCCTCCACTAAAATGTAATGTTTGTCAATAAAATTTGGTTTGGGTTTGGCTGGGATGCTTCTCGGCCTTCATCTATGTCAGCCACATCAGCTTATGTGGGTACTTTCAGGTCTAGTATCTTGGAGTCTGTGTACCTGCATTGTGTTTGACCGGCCACACAGTTCTCAAACCTGCAACTTGCAGCACCTTGGATTGGGAGGCGAGCATGCTAGCAAGGGAACTAAAAACCCATGGGTGCTAGCATCTCTTAACAACACATCAACAAGAGGTTGGGAGGGAGGTTTACCTAACATACATACTGTGCAGCTATTGTATCAGCTGGCTACCATTACATGTGTGTGTGTGTGTGTGTGTGTGTGTGTTTGTGTGTGTGTGTGTGTGTGTGTGTGTGTGTGTGTGTGTGTGTGTGTGTGTGTTTTCGTCTCAGGAGCAATGTGGGAGCTACACCTTCATCCCATACATGGTGTCCCCCCAGGGGAAGGTGTTTGCCAGTGATGCTTCCACCATGAAGGGGATCCAGGACCTCATGCAGCCCAGCTTCAAACTGGAACCACTGCTCACTCCTCTGGTGGACAGACTGGTCCAGATGCTGGAGAATGTCCAAATCCATTCCAGGTCCATTAAACACATCCCTGATTGTCGCTGACCCTCAGCAATGTGATGTTTAGATGGAATAACTGTTATAATTCAAAGATCAGAATTGCAGGTGTCTCGCTACAAATGTCTGATATCATGATTTTGTGTCTTGACTCAACTTGGCAATATCAGTCATGAAGTTACTGAAAGTTTTGGGTAGTTTCTGCATAGCTTCCTTTTCCAATGCCCTTTAAATCTCTTACATAGATGTACAGAGCCTTTCAGAGCAGATTGAGAAGCAAATTGAAGCTTTTGCTGGCATGTATAGGGCAGTGTTTTGAATGCCAGTTCAATATGTCCCTTCTGAGCTGGTTTCTTCCTGTTAAAAAGAAGATTCCCCTGGCCACCATTTCCTTGTGCTTTTTGTAGGAAGTTCAGACCTTCAGACAGGACGTTCCTGAGTTCAGGCCTTGGACGTTCCTGAATTCAGGCCTTGGACATTCCTCACACACTGTTATTGTATTAAACTAATGAGTAAAATGTTGCAGTGAGTACTTCCGGGAGTCGATCCGACGGGAGATCCGTCTGGCCCGTGAGCGCTTCACGGGCCAGGAGCTGAGTCAGGAGCTGGGCCACATCCAGAATAGGCTGGACACTGTGGAGCTCCTAACCCCCGACATTGTCATCAACTTGCTGCTCTCCTACCGGGATGTCCAGGTGTGTGTGTGTATGCATCCCACAATGTGTGTACCAGTACATGTCTTGTGTGTGTGTGTGTCACAAATCACAATTAGACATTTTCCCCAAATTGTGTGGCCTCAGTCCTCATTACAGTAGAGCCGAGGGAGCTTCTGACTGAAAACACACTGCTGTCTAACCAGTCGTTTGTGTCGGTGATGTGCAGTGTTTCCCACAGAATTGAATTCTATTTGTGGTGGTAGGTGACGGGGGTGTTCACAGTTTTGAACAAATTTGCGCAATGTGGTTATGATGCTAACGGATTTAATCACGATTTAGCCAGTTGTCTTCTATGCCAACAACAATCCTTGTAGGATTTTTATAGTTTTCTTTAAACGTGCATGCAGGTTTGTTGAGGGACAGAGACACAAGGAGAGGCTGTGCAAAGGTCCACATAGCTCTACAATGACAGGATTTCATCCAATTTAAGTAGTACAACATAGAAAATCATTGTGTGGTGGTCAGTGTTGATATTGTGCTGGACCGCCACAAATAAGTCAATGTATGGGAAACAATGTCCATCACGTGGAGCTTTTTGTGCAACATAATTTTCTCCACAACCTGCTTTAGGGGCTCCAACCCAGTCATAGGATTAGATTAGATTAGATTAGATTCATCTTTTTGTCATTGTGCCCAGAACGGGCACTAAGCCAATGAAATCTAGTTAGCATCTTATCAGAGGTGCAATTACTAAATGTTACACCATAAGTGATACTATACCTTGCAGTATATGTACTTTACAAAATGTATTTTGAGGTGTTGCATTTGCAGTGACATTTTATGCAGTTAGATCTTCACACAGCTCAAGACAGGAAAACCCCTGTGTGATCTCAGTCTTTGTAGTGGTTTTCCTTCATCACTTTTGTCTGTTTCAATATACATAGAAGACATCATCTACTGATTGTATTTTTCTGATAATAACATGACATAATGAGACTTGCATGACTAATTACCATAGCTAAAGATGGCTAAAAACAATAACCACTGGAAAATCCCCAAATGTGCTCCTTCAATCAAGCTGCACTGTATCTTATCCCATTAACACTATTCTTTAAATATTAAAGGTGTTTGCCAATGACATAAATAATGGATGGTAATAGAAACTTGTTTGTGCTGCTAGGACTACGATGCCATAATTAAACTGGTGGAAACCCTGAATACCCTCCCGTCGTGTCAAGTTGCTGCTCAGCAAAACATTCAGTTTCATTACATATTTGCACTCAACAGGTAATCAAACCTATTCTCTCCCTTTTTTTACATTTTACATTTTTACACATTTTTGACATTAAGCCATGACTAGTGTGTGCATTAGAAAGCATTGACTACAGGTTAGAACGCACAAAGTACATAAATGAACATGTGGTGTGTGGACACGTTGGCCATCTAGAGTTTTTATTTGTTTTGTCAGGAGGAATCGCCCAGGCGACCGTGCCAAGGCCCTGGCAGTCATTCTGCCCATTGTGGAGTCAGGGAACAAGGTGGCATCTGACGTGCACTGTTTGTGTGGACGCGTCTACAAAGACATGTTCATGAGCTCGGGATTCACCAACAAATTCAGTCGGGACCAGGCCTGCTACTGGTGAGAGACGCTAAGCTGTCTACTCTCTTCCTCTCCAGCTATCTACAACCCCCATACTTCTGTTCATTCACATTTACACATGCAGTGGACACTGTAGTCTATAGTGATTTACAATGTAGTGCAGATATAAACATACAGTTAATCACAATTCAATTACAAAAATCCAAGATCATTTCAGTTTGCAATGCATGAAGAGTATGCATTTCACCAGGGCAACATTTTATAAACAAATTGTAAAGAAGAAATATATGTAGACATTGTAGCCCCTATACTTACCGTATTTTCCAGACTATAAGTCGCACCGGAGTATAAGTCGCACCAGTCAAAAAATGTGTCATGAAGAGGAAAAAAACATGTAAATATATATATATGTTACAACTGAGACACAGGACCAGCCAAACTATGAAAAAAAACGGCGACGTCCGGAAAATAAGGTACTTTAGTCTAGCACATCCTGTTGTCTGCACTGTCCATGCCCATTCCCTGTCTTTATTGGCATTGTAATGTTCTCTTTGGTTTTCCTCTCTTAATATGACTGTGGAAGTTTGACTCATCGAAACTGAGCTCAGATTGAGATTTAAATATTTAATGACCAGTTTGTTAAAGAGGCACTAGCTGGGCTAGGGGTTGCGGAGGGGAGTACATTAGTGGTATGAGAGAGCACTTATGCGCTAGTCAAACCCATAATGTACACAATTAACAGCCTAGTTAGGGCTTGCCTATCTCTTAGTACGGTATAATGTTTTGGACATCCCTGGAAAATGATACAATATACAAACCCTGAAGAATCATAAAATGAGCCATTGAAACCTTGTGATACCAGATATGCACAGGAAGGGTGCTAAATGTGATGTGCTATAGATAGGGGATTTCCCACAGTGTCCGATCAACAACCAAACCTATTTAACATTTCACAACATGAAGTGGGATACAAAGGCAATGCACAAATGGCTGATAGCACACAGGTGTCACATTACCAACAGAACAGCTTTTGCCAGCATTTCATTGGACCTGTCAAGCAAACGTTTTTACAGATCTCAGAGTCTCCGATTACCCCTTTACAGCACTTAACACTGACCGTGCTCGAAACCCAAAATCCAACAGCAGTGTTGTGGCTACCTGCTACATAGCCTTGAATACCTATAATAATATTATATATTAACAGTAACTGTAAAATAATGAATTGGTCACAAATGATGTTTATGGTGCATGTGCCCAGCCCAAGGTGACCAAACATTTGCATACGACTGTTTGTGTGTTTGTCTGTATGCAGGTATGGGCGAGCGTTTGAGGCTGAGCCCACACTACACTCTGGCATCAACAGTTTGGTGCTCCTGATGGCTGCAGGTCATCAATACGACACATCTGCTGAGCTGCGCAAAATCGGTAAGTGCTGCCAATCACAGCATCTGTGTGTAGTAGCACACTGCATTACTGAAGCACTGTACAGCACAGGACCAGACAGTTCACATGATCAGTAAAACAGCATTGCAGATAGGATAGGAAACACTTATGTCTTTCTACTGTATCACCAAAATGAGAGGAGCACAACATGGCCTAATAGCATTCAATCCAAGATCTCTGCTGCCCCTCATTCATTTTTATTTTTCTCTCAGTACAACCATACTTTGTAACTTTGGATCCTCTGACACAATGTTTGCAAAGATAAAGACTTCTTGAAATAAGTTGAAAAAGCTAAAAGCCAATAATTATTTCCATTATGTTTCTGAAACCTGAAATGCTGGCCATGTTATGTTGTGAGATATTTGATTTAGCTAACGATATACTAGCTAAGAGCTGTCTGTATCTCCCCGTTCCGGTTTTTGATGTCATTTTTGATAATGAATACATAGCCAAACAATATTTTCCTAGTGGTTTATTTTTAATCATTCAGGTGTACCACAGCCTTCCTGTAACATGTCCCTGTAGTCTTTGTTGTGTGTATACAGACTGTGACACACACAAGGGAAATTTCTGTTGGTCAGCAGATAAGAATGGGGGAATGGAAAACTCCATTAAGGATATCATACCCATGTTATTGGCCCATGATAAACACTGTGGCCTGTAAGTAGGCGGAATTGAAATTCATGTTTGTGCCTTTGTTGTCAATTTTGAAATCACAAATATTTCCTGTGATCTTGACTAAGCACACACCAAATCATTTTATTATTTTGTGTTGTTTCATTATACGTTTTAGAATTGAAATGAAAGTGTGTGTGTATATGTGTGTTTGTATGTGTGTGTGGGTGTGGGTGTGTGTGTGTGTGTATGTGTATATGTGTGTGTGTGTGTGTGTGTGTGTGTGTGTGTGTGTGTGTGTGTGTGTGTGTGTGAATTTGTGAACTTGTGTGTGTGAATTTGTGAACTTGTGTGTGTGAATTTGTGTGTGTGTGTGTCTGTGTCTGTGTCTGTCTGTGTGTGCGCTCACTCATCTGTGTTTTCATGTTTTTATGTCTGTTTGTGTGTGCGTGATTGTCTCTGTTACTTGGGTGCAAATACAGGTGTAACAATAAGCAGTCTACTGGGCAGGAAAGGGAGTTTGGAGAAGATGCAGAACTACTGGGATGTCGGTTTCTACCTTGGAGCGAGCATCCTCACCAATGAACACAAGAAGGTCATTGAAGCCTCTGAGAAGCTTTATCGACTCAAGGCGCCAATTTGGTGAGCGCCGTGTTTAATTTTACAACCAGATCATAACCCGACAGATTGAATATCTCATTGATTTGTTTCATCAGTCATTTACACATAGAATGGTAAATATTGAACAAAATGTAATAAATCACTGATAGATCCAGAAATTCATGTTTGGCTCTTTGCTGGCTCTTTGCAGGTTTGTGGCTTCAATCATGGAGACATTCATCCTGTACAAACAGTTTGCCAAACCTCCGGAGGTCAGACATCCAAAGCAGGAGACGGTGGACTTCTGGATGGAGCTGATGGTCCAGACCTGCAAACCCACAGTGTCCACCGCCCGCTGCCCTGTAAGGCCGTCTGCCATATCCTCAACCCTCTTGCTACCACAACCTTCTTACACACTGTCTGAATCATACTGTACATCTTATATAAGAATTGCATAATATACGTATTACACATCTTTTATAGTTAGCATATTGTAATCTTGTGGGGCCTTGTGGGGCCATGGCTGGACTATGTGCATAGAGTTTACTGTAGTTTTTCTACCTGCATGAAGTCTACACAGTATTTTTCCCTGGTTGTTGACCAACAGATGTGACACTTGGCATACCATAAACAGCCTCACAGGACTTGTATACATTTACATATTTACCAAGAATATGAAGGTCATTAAAAGTTGAAATATAGATTCAAGCTGTTGCAAGCTGATTCAAGCTGAATGACAGCAGGTGAAGCAAAGCAGCTCTAGAACTGTTCTTTGTGTTCCTGATGCCAATGTTCTGATTCTGATTTGCAGGTTCTAATTCTGGAGCCCAGTAAGGTGTTCCAGCCCACCATTGTCAGCGTGAGCGAAGAGGACGACAGCCGCACCGTGCAGTTGCAGCATGTCACCCCCATGACGGTAGTGACCCACATACACACACACACACACACACACACACAGACACACATTATTTTCTGTCTCTGACTCGCTCTCTCTCTCTCTCTTTCTCACACACACACACACACACACACACACACACACACACACATTATTTTCTTTTTTCTTATTTACCATTATTTTCTTTTTTCTTATTTACCATTCTATGTGTAAATGACTAATGAAACAAATCAATGAGATATTCAATCTGTCGGGTTATGATCTGGTTGTAAAATTAAACACGGCACTCACCAAATTGGCGCCATGAGTCGATAAAGCTTCTCAGACACACACACACACACACACACACACACACACACACACACACACACACACACACACACACACACACACACACACACACACTCACACACAAGTTCACAAATTCACACACACACACACACACACACACACACACACACACACACACACACACACACACACACACACACACACACACACACATTATTTTCTGTCTCTGACTCTCTGCTCAGGTGAGGTGAGAGATAGAATGACGGAAACCTTACAAATGAACTGCACCCAAGTTTGCCATTTTGGATTTCCTATTTTGTAGTAGTTTTTTTTTTTACAAATACAATACAACTCTCAAAACCTATAAACCAGAACATTGACTATCTCATTAATATCAGCATAATGATAGCAATGAATGTCAGGAACCATGCCAAATTTCAGTCAAATTAATCAAGTTATTCTTCAAGTTACACTGTTGCCAGAGGGCAGACAGAGATAATTATTTTTGTCAGATATGTGCACCACGCCCTATAACACCAGCACATCTGAACAAACAAGCACAAGTCTAAACTGAACTCGCTCCTCAAATGATTCTGTGCATCTCCAAAACATTGAATCTACCTGGGAATTTACACCAGAGCCATTTTCGTCGTTTTCAGTCGCCCATTTGACTTCCTTCTATTTTTCAGTTTGTTTTCAGTCGCCCATTTGACTTCCTTCTATTTTTAACGATTGAATTCCATTAGAATCTGTGTATCAATTTACACCTGCAGTGCTTTACGTGCGTATCATGGCTGTTAAAAGTAGAAGAAAGCATATTTTATACGCTTTACTTCTATTTTTAGGGTATCTGTGAAGTGTATGCTTGGATAAATACATTGTTGTGTCATGGTAGAGATGGAGGCAGTGTAATTTGATAATTTACATTTCACTCTTCCTTATGTTTTGCTTGTGGCGTAAATTCCCAGTAAAGCTACGGAATTGAAAGGGGCTGGTGCAGCAGTCTGGTATTTTGGCTCGCTAGCAGTCATGACAGAATGTCTGTTTCTTAGGGCAAGCTAAATCCTGTTCTTATCATTTTACAAAATCAGCATTTTCTGGTTGTCATTGTTCTAACTTGTTCTTCTGAACTTCCTCTCCGTTTTCCTCTGTAAAGCGAGCAGATAGGTAGGAAAACACACACACACACATACACACACACACACACACACACACACACACACACACACACACATACAAACAGACACACACACACACAGACAAAGCTTCAGAAGCTTCCTTTTTCTATTTGTAGGCTTTAGTCCAGACCTTTCTGTGCTGTTTTGGTTTCTTCTGGAATTGTCCCTATGAGCCTATTTTATTATTAAGCAGATTTAGCCCACTGTTAGAAGCAATAGGAGACTGGTTGGGTAAAAAAAAACATGTAAAAATTGATGTAATTTGCATTGTACTGTCGGCACTTTTTCTTGCTATCCGCCATGTTCGTTTGTGTTGTTTTATTAAAGATGAAGACGTCACAATGAATTGTGTACATTTTTATTGGTTATTGAACTGTTAAGCCGCAAACTTGGGTCATGTTTATCGGCGTTACTATAGAGATGACGATAGCTGGGGCTGGGGAACATGAGCCCGGGCGTGTGCAGGCCCGAACTGCACTGTATGACCACTGAGCATAGATAAACAGTAAAATGTAGCTGGGACGGTAGAGGGGTTAGAAACCCATGAATGAAAATAGCCTATTTATTTCAGGTAGCCTATTTTTGCACCAAAAATATGTGAAAACCATGAAAATTTAAAATAAAAAAAATAAAATAAAAAACTCACGTTCCCAGCGCCCCCTAGGTTGTATGAACGCCCCCCAGGGGGCGGTACCACCCCCGTTGAGAAACCCTACTGTAGAAGTAGGTCTACTCTTTTTTTAAGCTAGGTGGTCCGTCAGTTCTTTTTTATTGGTTAAGTGGTCCTTGATCTGAAAAAGTTTGAGAAACACTGGTTTATGTCCATGTGTCCACAACTTCATTGTTGAAAATATTCTGTCTCTTCCATTCCCAGAAAGGTCTCCACGAATGGACTTTCCCAGCCTCTGATATCAGGGGAGTAAGGTATGAAAAATGTTTGTGTGTGTGTGTGTGTGTGTGTGCACCAGTGTGTCCATGTGTGCTTAAACCATGACATTCTTCACTCAATGCTGTCCGAGCTGGCATTTTTAGGGAAAGGACATATTCTCAACATCGCGGCCACTTCCGGTTTGGGACAACTTGGTGAAAATAAATGCATGGACAACTGAAGTGAATTAAAAAAATGACACTGAATATTCGGCGATTTGGTCAGGTCATTTTTCTATGAGTCAGCTGGTAGTTTGTTGGGGCACTCACTCAATCTAGCTGTCATCAACGTCAGACTGTAACTCTTTTGCCGGTCTATCTAGCTCATCAGAATAGTTCTATACACTTTCAGTGAACAAATGCAACCGTGTGGTTTTGTTTTCAAGGAGTCTAGCCCTTAGTCTGCGCTTAATGTCAACTGGAAATGACGTGGCTGCACTGTTGAGAATTTGTTTTGAATTGCACTTCAGTTGATGTTCATTCAGTGTGTCTTGGCAGGGACAAGTTTCAAAATCTCACCATATTTCGACTGGTGTACCTCAGGGATCGGTACTTGGACCCCTCCTTATTTTCTATTTACACCGGTTCCTTAGGTGAGATCATCCCTTGCCATGGATTCTCCTATCACTGCTTTGCTGATCATACCTAGCTATACTCATTCCAGCCTCACTGCCTATTCTACAAGATATTAACATCAAACTGGGTTCATCTTCATTAACCCCAACTAAAACTGCACGAAACATGGGTGTTATGATTGATGACCAAATTAATTTCTCTGAGCATGTTGCTTGTATCTCAAGCACCTTTCTCGGTTCACACTTCATAATAGTCAGAATATCTGATCCACACACAGTATGCAATACATATTTGTGTGCAGGCCCTTGTTATTTGTAATCTAGACTATTGCAATGAAATTCTCCATTGGTTTTTAATCGTCCAAAAAGGACACATGCTTCACTGGTTTAGCTGGCATAGTTAGAACTGAATGGTATGTGTGTGTTTGTGTGTGTGCTTGTATACACACGAGTCAGGCCCTTCATACCTTCTTTATAAAGTACTTAAGAAGCAGCAGCAGCAGATTCCCAGACGTCAGAGCTGCCCTGAGAAAGGGGGCCAGTTGCTCTATTTCTCTCTGACCTCCTATGAGAAGCCTCTGTTGTCACCACTCTTTCCTCTCTGTGCCCACCCTGACGTGCTGGCTGTGACTTGATGTGACTTCTTTACCTTGACCTTGTTTTCGTCCAGCCTACAGCGCTCTTGTTTGCCTACTGCTGTTCATGCAACACAAATAATCATACAACATCGGCAACCTGCAGGCTGCCATACCGCTAGGCTGTGGATAGATCTGATCAGCAGCTGTGATAAGGACACTGAAATAGTTTTGTGTTGATGTGGTGTGGGAAGCATTAGTAGTCTGGATGTGTTACTGGATGTGCCGCAAGATTTTTTCATCTCTATCATTCCTTTGTTTCAGTTACACACTAGTTGAGACCTTAGAAAGCATTCATTCTTATTTGGCAAGCACTGTAGACATGTGTAGTTGTAGTGTGTTTCACGCTAAAGCTGTCCTGGCTAATCTATTAAACAGACACCATCTTGTTTATGATGGCTTCAACAGGAACATATTTTCCCATGACTGTTTTTATAGCAAGTGTCAGGAACAATTTAAAGCATTCTGTCTGACATTCAGGCTGTACCTACACAATATGACACATAATAAAATGTACACCTGATATTAAAAAGACACATTATATTTTTCTGAAATGTTACATCTCTCCGCTGTTGGCCGTTTCGTGCGCATGAAATAATCCCTCTCTCACCCGTAGACAGAGTTGATTTTGGCATGTGGAAGTGGTGGGTGGTCAGATGTTCCATCTTCTCCTCTAGAGATCTCTTCTGCCCCCCTCCACAGTGTTTCCAAGTTCGACGAGCGGAGTTGTTTCCTCTATGTTCACTACAACTCGGATGACTTCCAGCTGTGTTTTCCCAGCGACGCACATTGTAAAGGGTGGGTATTGCAGCAAGGCTCTGAAATGCAGCCAAGTCAAACGGAGAACTGCCAGTTAGACGACTTCTGCGAAAAAAGCCAAAGACAGAGGCACAGATCTTGTCATGTGCACGCCCGTAGAAAAGCTGGGTTGTTTAGAAAACCTTAAACGTTTAATTTCTGCTCCCCTGGCTCTGGTTCTCCTCTCGTTAACTCCATAGAAAAGTCTTGGATTGTTCTCGGAAGAACCTCATAATTAAGGCATCTTTGATGTGGACAAGCTGAAAAACCTAGTTGACAGTTGCACACCTCTGCGTGCCAGAGATAAGAAAACTGGCCAGAGGTGGAAAAAGTACGAAAATATTGTACTCAAGTAAAAGTACCAATACCTTGATGAAATATTACTCAAGTACAAGTTAAAATACCGATCTGAAAATGTACTCAAGTAAAAGTAAAAAGTAGTTAATTTAAAATGTACTTTAAGTAAAAGTTACTTAGTTACTTTTTTTTGGGGTACCAGAACAACCAGTTTTACCAAAGACTTTCTAATGAGGAGATACAGCACTCAAAAAATCCTCCATAGTAATGCATGGGGTCAGTTTGTAACGCCAATATGGCAGTTGTCTACACATCATATGTCTACACATATCACAACCCTTCCGCGGCAAAACGTCGACATGTGAATACATTGAGCCAATCATGTGGTGTGTTGTAAAATACATTGAGCCAATCATGTGGGGTGCACTGAAGACATCGTGCCAATCATCTGTTGTGATCTCGCTGCTGGAGCAAGATTGGTGTCGTGAAGCCTTACGCACACACATTTCTGCTGAAATAGATGCACGATAAGTGCCCAAAAACTGTTGCAATATGGCTGCCGAGTGGAGGTACTTGCCTGAAAAGGACGTTGAGAAATGGAGATCTATGTGAAAAATCACCGGAGTTCTCCTTTAGGTTTGAGCAGTAGTTGATTTTCAAAGTTAGTTGCAGTCATCCTTGGGTCGCTTTGCAGTGAACAGTAATCCAGCACAACTGAAAAGCCCCCCGCAGGCAGCTGAGGCAGGCAGGCCAATATTGAGTTGCAGAGAGTGTTTTTTATATTTGGAAACGAGCAGAAGGTTCAGCAGATTAAAGGGCGTCGTACTGGGGGGGGGAAGTATAGGGTCCCAATGGAAGAGAGGGCCCGTGAAAATACAGGGGGCACAACATTTTCACCAGGCATTAGTAATAACTCAGGTAATCCACACATAAAAAAAAACAACTCCATAAGTATAGTCATGTAATGAAGTGGAATAACACAGGGGAAATGTATTAAACACGCTAAGAAAAAAAGCACTAAGGCAAGGAAAGGGAAGGAACGAGCTGGAATCTGTATAGAGAGTAGTTATCCTTTCTATCTGTGCAAATTAATATAAGCTTGGTTAGTAGCCTACATATTGATGGGCTATAAAAAGGTTTTTCATTACCAAGGTGTCACACAAGAAACATTTCATGATGGATAAAAGCAAAAGCTCTCCCAAGACCTTTGCAACCTTATTGTTGCAAAACATATCAATGAAACTGGTTACAGATGCATTTCAAAACATCAGAATCTTCCAGTAAGCAGCATGGGAGCCATTATCTGCAAGTGGAAGAAACATCACTGCATCATCAACCGCCATGCACAGGATCTCAGAATATTTCTGACCAGGGAGTCAGAAGGATAGTCAATTCCAAGAGCCAAGGACCACCACTTCGGAGAAAGCTCCAGAAAGACTTGAAGGCAGCCAATTCAATTAAATAGTTCTGGAAGTAACTAAAGATCAGGATTCACAAGAGGGACCCCTGGAATCTGTTTAGAACAATGGGCCAAAATCAGACCTGATACTGCGACCAATAAGTTTTTGTCATACAGGAAATGTCTTGAAGCTGTCTTTACAAACAAAGGCTTTTCCACAAAGTATTGAAGAAATTTCAGTAGGCACGTTCAATCCTTTTTCTGTGTCATTCTACTTAAATACACAAAACTCTTATGTTTGGATTTTTTTATATGTGTGTTAATATAATGTGTGGTGAAAATTTCAAATAGACTCACTGGAAGTTTAGGCTAATTACTGAAAGAAAAAAAAAGCATTCAATACTTATTTCCACCATATATTTATTTTACCTGAATATTATAACTTCCAAATTAAATGTCAAAATGAATGTCAGACGAAATTTAAAGTTTGACTGAGTGGATTTTGTATACAAAACATAGTGAAAACTGTGTAAGGTCACTCTCACTCTCCCTTGCTAAAGAGCTAAATGGTTTAGTCCGCCTGCACGAGTCATAAGGTAGTCTATCTTTTGTTTATTTAGTTGAGCATCGCTAGTAGTGGACCGCTAATTGTTTTGCTGCTGGTGCAATGTCTTTCTCCAAGAAAGCCAAGTCAGGTTACTAAAAACAAAGCCCAAAACAGGAAAAAGAGAGACATCAAAATGAGGGGAAACAACTGCTAATAAACTTCTTTCCAAAGAAAGGTGAGCACAAATGTCAAAACACGAAATCCCATGGTGTTTGCTTAAATATCTCCGCAATTATTAGTGCTAAAACGACCTGAGACAACCGATTGGAATAGCGGAAAATACACTTTCAAAGGTTAGGCTAATCTGATGCATTTAAGTGATCCAGTCTCCATCACTTTCAGAAAGACTGCATGGCCCAGTTTAATTCATGTGCTGTTGTAGGCTACATGCTGATCATTATCACTAGGCTAGTGGTTTAGGGCGCGATTTTCTTTCCTTTCTGTTTTCTTTAGTCTTTTTTTTTACTCAAGTAACGGATGGGATTTTTGATGTAGCGAAGTACAATACTTCACTCAAAATGTAATCAAGTAAAATTTAAAATACCGATTTTATAAACTACTTAAAAAATACAAAATACACAAAAAAACTACTCAATACAGTAACGTGAGTAAATGTATTTCGTTACTTTCCACCTCTGAAACTGGCGTATTATTATTAATATTATTATTATTAACTGGATTATAAGTGTTTCCTGAATTTGTACCGGAAACCATTGCTTTGCATTAGGGGGTACATAGTGTTTATGTGGATGATGTATCTTGGTATATTGGTATGTGTAAGCATAATCAGTCCTGATAAGTTGTGTTTCTGTGTGTTAATGTGTATGCTCTGACATGTGATGCTCCTCAGGTTCTGTGAGCTGGTGAACTCGCTGCGGCAGCAGGCCATCGCACCTGTGGAGGAGCCATGCCCACTGAGCAGAGGCGTGTTAGAGGTAGGTGCACCGCCATAAAGCACTTATGCCAGCAACCTAAGGCCAACGGGATGTGGTGTGTCTCATCACTGGCTTCCTTGCTTTCTTCAAGGCCAGAGCAGTAGTCTAACTAATGGCAAGTGGGTCATTGCAGAGAAAGACTTCCTGTTTGGTTTGGCACGTGTTGTGGCAGTCTCATAAACTACCACTTGTGTTTCATTCTGCTGTCTAATGCATAATAAAGATAGGAAAGATATAATCAGTACTTTAGTAACTGTGTAACAGGCACTATGAATTAGAAATGTGTGAATTCATGATAATTTCTGTCCTTTCAGTACATCTATGAGACGAGTGAAAATGGTGGTAAAGTGGTTCTGGGCAAAGGGACATATGGCGTTGTGTATGCTGGCAGAGACCTGAGCAACCAGGTGCGCATCGCCATTAAAGAGATCCCTGAAAAGGACAGCACGTAAGGAATTGATCCTCATTAGTTATATTTAGTTTTATTTCAATATTAATTTGTTGGCCAATTTTTGTAGGTGCTTTTATATATCTTCTGGTCATGCTACAATGTAACAAACAACTCATTGTGTAATAGACACCCCCTTATGACTAGTGTTTCTGCTCAAGGAGTCTTCCTATGAAAAGAGAGTATTTCCTTGCCCTTGTTGCCTTAGTGTTTTCTTTAGGGCTTTCAAGATCACACTTGGCACACTCAGCACCTCCAGACATGAACTGGTTATGTTAGCCTGGGCAAACCCAGACAACCTGTAAGCACATTTGCATTTCCTTTGTTCCTTTGTTTACAAGGAAGATGTGTTCGCTGTACTTTCCTGACAATTAACCAAGGTTTATACGTTGATTTTTAAAAACGTCTTCAGCTATGAGGTTAATACACAGGGAAGGGCTACACATGGGAATTCTTTTCTTTATTCTTTTTGTATGATTAAAGCATGATCTGATTCAATGGGCTATTGGACGCTGTGGTTTATACACATGTGCGGTTAATACATGTTTTATTTTTTGTTTGTTTTGTATAAAACATTAATACAGTTTATACACAATGCAGCTAATACACAGGAAATTACTGTAACTAATTACTGTACTGGTGTACCAGTTTAAGGTTAATTTGACTTCAGATTATGCCCCTTGGAAATCAGAAGTGAAAGAAGAATTTCTCTGATTCTGATTAGGCAATGATATGGCACCACAACAGTAAAATTGATGTACATTGAATCATCTTCTGGTTTAGGTGTTAAGCTCCTTTAGCAAATTCTTCTTTTTGTATTTTCCTATGAAAAATCTATGTCTCATGATTTGCAGCCCGGCCTTTCAGGTCAGTTCAGACTAAAAATACAGGGGCTGGTTCCCATAAGGGCAGTGGCAGCTCCTGTGGGAGATTAATGTTGTCGAGTTTCTCCATGTTTACAACATCCAGACTCTTCCCTCAAGTGATTCATTATTTTCATTAGTTCAACCATGTCATGACCCATCCCAACAGAGTGCATGTTTTGCTTGTAGTTACAAGGAGCTTTAGAGCTCTGTTGAAATCCCTGTTTGCCAATAAACATTATTCTCATTGCTGGACAGATATACATATTTAAACATGAATGTGCATAAATATGTACAAATAACTTTCAAAATAAGTAAATCTTCCTGCTTTCACTGTATTTCTCCCCTGCCATACTCTGTACAGTTATTCTCAGCCCCTGCATGAGGAGATAGCCCTGCACAAGAGGCTGAAGCACAGGAACATAGTGCAATATCTGGGCTCTGTCAGTGAAGACGGATACATCAAGATATTCATGGAGGAGGTACCAGGAGGTATCTATCTCTGCTCACCATCTTTTCATTCATTTGTTCAGTCATTGATTCATTCTTTCTTTCTTTCTTTCTTATTCATTTTTATCCATTCTTTCATTGCTTAACATTCAAAAAATGTTTTTAATATCAAGTAATGTTACAGACACATACTGTACCTATTGGCCTACTTTCGACACAGTTATTCACTGACCAGTCTGTGAAGTCCCTGTAACCTCTGTGTGATTTAAGTGCAGATTGAAGTGCAGTGTGAGTTTCAGCTCAGAGTTGTGCGAAACCCTTAAAATGTAATTTGTGTTCCAGCTTTCAACAACCTTTGCCTTATGCACATTCTGGCAACTCCCCCAGATGTGATTGTTGTTCTCCATGCCCCAGTGTGACCTGGTTTTTTACATTAGTCAGACAGTCAGTCAGACAACCGGGGCGGCTGGGGGAGTGTACTGACTGGATATGGGCAGCAGGAAGGGGCGTTGGTGCCTGGGGGTGGGCCAATTGCAGGAAGAGCCTGAGGAAGCACTAGAAGTTTGTGTTGAGCAATTCAACTGAGTCACCAGCGCGCTGTAGGCTCGAGCGATGACGCAATGAGAAGTTAGAGGCATTCAAACTTGCTAAATTCCAATCCCACGGGCCATTGAACTGCAGCGGCTGATCTGATTAATCTTACAGGAAGCTTGTCCTCCCTCTTGCGGTCAAAGTGGGGGCCCCTGAAGGACAACGAGGCCACAGTAGTTTTCTACACCAAGCAGATCCTGGAGGGGCTGAAGTACCTGCATGATAACCAGATAGTGCACAGAGATATCAAGGTAGAGAGCACACACATAAGGATTTGCACTACGGAACCTGTCCAACATTCATAACAAACACAGAACATACAAGAATAAACCTAAATTGACTACAATGATTTTTTTTTTTATTTATTGTTTTGCTTTTGTAATCTTCAGAATTGGCAGTTCGTTAACCTGTTTAAGATGTGTGTGTTTTTTTCCTGCAGGGAGATAATGTCCTCATTAACACATACAGTGGAGTTCTGAAGATCTCTGACTTTGGGACATCCAAACGGCTCGCTGGAATTAACCCCTGCACAGAAACATTTACAGGTGTGTGAGAGAGGGAGAGAGAGAGAGAAAGAGTGAGAGAGTGCATGCATGTGTGTGTGCTTGTTTACATGTATACCATGTAGATATAATGTAATGTCTGAAGGAGAAATAACTACCTTGTTCAATCTATCTTGTTCAGTCTGTTTGTCCCAAAATGTCAGTGCTACATCAGTGAGTCTGATCTGTGAAATCTCACCTACCGTGTTACTTCTGTGGTGTCAGGAACCCTACAGTACATGGCTCCAGAGATCATAGACCAGGGACCCCGGGGCTACGGCAAGCCAGCTGACATCTGGTCCTTGGGCTGCACCATTATTGAGATGGCCACAGGGAAACCCCCCTTTCATGAGCTGGGCAGTCCGCAGGCCGCCATGTTTAAGGTAGAACACAGAGAACTGCCATACAGGCAGTTTTTTGCCCCATGCAAAAAAAGAGAAATAAAACAAATCTAGCCTTTTGGAGCCGTACAGTATATCCAGTATGCTTTATTTTCTTTTTTTATCATTTAGACTTGACCAAAGTGCAAGATATTTTATATTTTAGAAGACATGCTTTCTTGTATTGTGATAAATGCAAAGTGAAGTAAATGGGTTTAATGTTTCTCTACACTGTCAAATGTGTGTGCTGTAACAGGGTAGCTGTATTGATCTCTTTCCCTTCCTCTGTGGGGGAGGGGCCACTCACTTTTATGGAGCTGTGGATGTCCACCCTCGTGTGAAATGGGTTCTCCTTTCACAAATGTAGTCCAGGAATGAAACGCTGTTCTTTCCAATATAATCAGTGGCTGGAATGGCACTTCATGTGCAGGCCGGGTTACCAAGAGATCACAGGCCCTGCCCACACTTCCTTGTCTGATGTTTCCCATTTCCTCTTTGAATTTCCTGTTGCTTTTTTGGACCTGACCTGTGGTGCCTGTTTTATTGAAATGGTTACTGGTGATAAAAGGTCTGAATGACCTTGCCTTGTGTGTTGTGTTGACTATAGGTCGGTATGTTTAAGATCCACCCGAACGTGCCAGAGTGCATGTCTGACGAGGCCAAAGGTTTCATCATGAGCTGCTTCAAGCCAGAACCAGACAAGCGAGCCGAGGCCTCAGAGCTCCTGAAGGACACCTTCCTCAAGGTCAGCCACCGCAAGAGAACCAAACAGGAGGCCATCCAGAGGGAGACCACAGGTCAGGCTGGCGGATGCACACTCACACTCACACTCTCTGATGTGAAGTAAGAAAGAACTGTATCTACGGTTATCTAGTTATGAAGGGCTCATATTTAGAGTGGTCTCTTGGGTAGCCTTGGTGTCCTTGCAACTTTGCACCAAGCAATTACCCTTTAAGGAATCAGAACAGGTCATGGAATATGGAGGTGGTGTACATTAGTATTTTTATCCTTTTGGTTTACTTTTTCTTTCTTTCAAATGCTTTCAAATTACTGACCTGTCCAGTGTTGGATCTAAAGTGTGTTGTGTGTCCAGTAGCAGACTACCACAGGAGTATGTCCGTACCCATCACGGTGCACGTGGAGGATGTGGACGCAGAGCCCTTTGATCTGTCCTGCTCTTTGGACATGCGGCGGACCATGTCAGTCCTCAGGATGGACGACATCGCAGAGAGCCCGCCCAGCACCATCGGATTCCTCCCGTTAGTACCGTCAACTGATCTCTGACCAAACACACAGACTCTCAGCCCAGTGATGTTCTCACACATAGGTGTAGGAGTATTATTTTAAATTCCTCCAGCTAAACTCAAAGCCTTAATCATACATTGATCCTCTTGGTTAGAAGGGATTTTTGAGGTAAGAATTTTCCGTCATTCTCAACACAGTTGAGACAACATTTAGTGTTTAGTGACTACTTGATTAAGTGCTCTACATGCTCTACATGTTGTATCAAGAGGAACAGAGTGTGTCTTCATCTTCTGATTGGCGTCTGATTGTTGTTCTTGGTTGGTGTAGGGTGCCGGAGGAGCCGTCGGGCGATCTGATTAGCCCATCCGGTACGGGAGAGAACCTGGGTCTGTTCCTACTGCGGAAGGACAGTGAGAGGAGGGCCACTCTGCACCGGGTGCTGACGGAGTACATCGACAGGGTGGTGCTCTACGTACAGGACACACTGCCCAAGGTACACCTTCTTAGTGTGTGTGTGTGTGTGTGTGTGCCACTCTACAGTATATCCCTTCCTCACCAAGTACATTGACAGCATGGCACGCAACATACAAGACACACTGTAAACTGTGTGTCAGTGTGTGGGTGTGTGTGTGGGTGTGCTACTCTACATTGAGTCCTCACCAAGTACCGGTACATCAGCAGCATGATGCTTAACAATATAGGACACACTGCATTACAGTACGTATCTTTGTGTGTATGTGTGTCTCAAGACTTGTGTTCACACATAGCTCCACCCGCCCCTCTCTTCTCAGTCTGACCATCAATCCCTCACTGCGGAGCACATCTCTGAGCTGATTGGCTGTTTGAGGGAGAACATCCGTTCACCCGACAAAAAGCACCTGACCAACAGCCTGTTGAAGCTGCGCAGCACCCTGCTCAATGATGCAGTACCACTCAACAACCTGCAGACGGTGCTCTTCAGCTTCCAGGATGCTGTGAGTCCTTCTGTCTGACTTGTACATGTACTTTCTCTCTCTCTCTCTCTCTCTCTCTCTCTCTCTCTCTCTCGCTATCACTCACTCACTCTCTCTCTCTCACACACACACACACACACACACACACACACACAAACACACACACAAACACTGTCTCCCTCTGTTATCTTAGGGATTATTTTTTTTCTTACATTGTCAGTGTTTGTGTCTGCTCTAGTTTGTTGTTTTGTATAAGTGCATGTGTTGTGTTGCAGGTGAAGAAGGTGTTGCGGCAGCAGCAGGTGAAGCCCCACTGGATGTTTGCCCTTGACAACCTCCTGAGACAGGCGGTGCAGGATGCCATCACTGTGCTCCTACCAGGTGAGACTGGACTCACAGATGCCACTGCTCATTTGTTTCCATTAGGGGACCGACAGGGGTTATTCTAATTGGGTTAATGTTTGTGTGGGTTTTTGTGTATTCGCTCACTTAGGGGTGAGGGTACTTATTTTTATTTTTATGTATAATTATTAGTGTACAAGCATCAACATATAGTTTTCTCTTATCCTTGTGACTGCAAGCACTCTTTTCTGAAATACACACAGACAGAAACACCTCTATTACCTTCAACTCTTCCCTTGCCAACACTGCCATAAATATAGCAATTATATCCTCTCCCAAAACTCATATGAACCTTTTAAAGCATATATTCAAGCAACACTTATACATAGTAGCCTTTTTAGGAGTACTTCTTTCCTTTCTTTCCTGCATTATTTGTCCTTCTGCATCTCCATCTTTCTCTCTCTCTCTCTCTCTCTGATCCCTCCTCAGAGCTGAAGCTGCAACTGCAGTCCTCCTTCGAGGCGGACGAGCGAAGCGAATCCCCTGAGGCGGAGACCCAGACCCCCACCAGCACAAACGCCCAGCAGGACCTCCCGGGCTCCCCAGCGCCCCAGGATGAGGAGCAGCCCGCGGGGGAGAACACGACCAGCGCCTGCCTCCTCACCAAGCTCCAGGATGAGGAGCAGCCCGCGGGGGAGAACACGACCAGCGCCTGCCTCCTCACCAAGCTCCAGGATGGCAGCTCTCCTCTGGCCAGAGAACTCAGCCAGCTCAGGCTGGAGACCAGGAGGTGGGGAGATGCTACGCCCCATGTAGTACTTATACTATAGTTATAATAGGCTCCATACTGTAACTAGTGAGAGATGTGAAGCTGGGCGGTTTAGAAATGAAGTAACGAATTTAGCAAAGTAGCAAAAGTCTCAGAAAACACTGCCACTCCAAGTCGTTTCTCTCTAGACTGCGGAGGAGTGGTCTTTTTTATCCCGAACAGACACGCCTCCCACCAGGTGTGTCCAAGGTCCAATTATGGACATAAGCGTCTGAGGGAAATGAAACACACACAAAAAGAAACAAGAGCAGGCTAACTTGCAGGGTTTCTCACAAATAAATACAACCATTTAGACACTTATTGTATGCTGTATGTACACACACACTACACACACAACAGGCACAGACACACATAGACACACATGCACACACACACACTTACATATCAGGCTTTATCTCTTGCTGGAGGAAATTACAGTGTTATATTCAGTATGTATTTAGCCAGTGTGTGTGAGTGTACAATTAACATTGACATTGTTGGCGATTTATGGTAGTCTGGGACTCGCTCCTAAACTCTGTTAGAGGCTTGCAAATTACTAGACTGAAAAATGAAGACTAAATAACTTCATAAGTTTCTCAGAAAAGTGAAAGATCACCGCACACTGGTCGACTTGTTTTGCTGGTTTAATTTTCAGTGAACAGTTCATAATAAGTCTAGCAAAATAAGTCTACCAGTGTGCGGTGATTTTTCCCTTTTCTGAATTTCATTGACAACTGCACATCACCAGCACCTGGAAATCAGAAGGCTGTGCATAGGGACTTTATCCTTTTTAACTTCATAAGTATCTTTGTCAGTGACTTTTGTTTGTGTGTCAACAGACTGCTGACCCTGCTGAGTGAGAAGGAGCGGGAGTATCAGGAGCTCCTGAGGGACACAGTGGAGAATAAACAGAAGCAGATTGATACCATCAGAGATGGCCAAACGGCACCCTCCTCAGGTGGTTCTGTCTGCTCAGCCCGTATCTACTCCACTGTTATCTTGTCTCAAACAGCTTGTCATGTCTCTTTTCACATTTGTGTATATAATAGATAGAGCATCTCAGTTGCCTCTCTCTAATCGGTCCATCTGTGCTGATGAACTCTTCTCTGACCCTTTGCTGCCCTTTTTGTTCACCTCTGACTTTATGTGTTTGCTTGTCTATCTCTGATTAGTTTTTGGTGCTCCCACTCTATATTTCCTAATCGGCCATGCTCTGGTAGTGTCTCATCCAAATTGTATGATTAAACACCCTGATTTTAGAATGGAAATCACCTTTTTTGAAAACCACTTTCTCACTTCCTTTTACAGAGAAAAGTTCTGAGAACAGCGGACTTGTGCGCTGGTTGAAATGCATTCCTGTGGACCAGGACAGCATAGATACTGTAAGTACACCCAGAATACAGGAATGTGATTCTCTTTAACCCATCCTGCACAGGCCTAGCATTAGCCACGCTAATGTGATTCATATTCTTTAACCTATTCTGCACAGGCCTAGCCTAGCATTAGCCATGCTAATATGATTCATACTCTTTAATCCATCCCATATATCTATGAACCCATCCTGCACAGGCCTAGCATTAGCCATGCTAATGTGATTCATACTCAAGTTTAGCCCATCCTGCACAGGCCTAGCATTAGCCACGCTAATGTGATTCATACTCTTTAACCCATTCTGCACAGGCCTAGCCTAGCATTAGCCACGCTAATATGATTCATACTCTTTAACCCATCCTGCACAGGCCTAGCATTAGCCATGCCAATGCATGCATGAACAAACAGCAGATAGCACTTCACTACATTATGCCTCTGGTGATAAGATGTGGCTCCAAGTCCATCACACAGGCATTCAAACTTTTGCCTTTTTAAATCCCCATTAATCAGGACCCTTCTGGCGGGATAAGGCAATCTATGTGAAAGACCTATGTGAAAGATCTAATTGTTGTTTGTTGGTTTGTTTTTCCACAGCTTGTGTCTCACAAGTTCACATTGGATAGTCTGCTCCAAATAGCCTCCAGAGATGACCTCAAGTATTGCAACTTAAAGTAAGGATCTGTCACCTGAATGGATTAGCCAATCATTTGGCCCAAATTACTTTCCTGTTATGAACAAATTATGTTAATCATACGTTAAACTTGAATGTCACACTTTGAATCAGACCGTCTCCTCTGATTCAGAATTAATTCAAAGGTTAATGATTTGTTGTTTGAATACGATCAAGCAAGTGATGTTTGCACAAATTTTGTAAACAGTGAGGCTGATCGTTTTTGTTCATTCAGATTGAGATAATTTTAGGTACCGGTATTACAATAGATAAAAATACTGAGCATCCTTCTGAAATGGCATGGAGGTCCTCAGTATAGGCTTTCAGTATGTATGCATCTCTATCAGAGCATCATTATGCTTTCAGTACGTATGTATCTCTATCAGAGCATCAGTATGCTTTCAGTAGAGGTGTAAAAGTCCGGCTTCAGAAATTAAAAGTCCTGCCACATTTTTGTTCCAACCATTCACTTATTCAGCTAATTCTAATTAGCACAACTTCTCAGCCAGGTACATCAGTTAATTAGTGAAATCACCTGTGTTAAGCGCACAGGTAGAACTAGTACATGGCAGGACTTTTACTTTCTGAAGCCAGACTTTTGCATCTCTGGCTTTCACTTGGTATGCATCTCTATCAGATCATTATTATAGGCTTTCAGTCGGTAGGCTATGCTACTCTATCAGAGCATCTATCTTTTTTATTTTAATATTTATCTTCAGACATTTTTACTGTCATGAGCTATGCATGCAGCCATAAGCTTTACAGTATCCAGTGCTCTTTACCTCAGCATCACATTTTAAACAAAACATTTAGCACATTTGAGTATGTAATGCTTTCTTTGTCCTGCAGGGGGGGCATGCTGTGTCGGATCTGGGCTGCCGTGTCCAAACAAAGACGGTCTCGCCTCAGCACCCACGTTGAGGAGGACGACACCATCCTCTGAACACCAGCGTCTACACTACGTCCTGCAGTGTCTCTGTGGGTGGTGCTCGCACATCTACATGCTTCTTGGCTGGTCCAGAAAGAATGATATGGGTCTGTTAAAAGAAAACAAACACTGGGTCTCCTTTATGAGGATGAAACCCTTCATGGATCTCAAACACACTCAAGTGTTCAAACGTGCTTCAAAAAGCCCCCTCACTAGATGAAAATCTACCCGTGCTTTAACCGTCTGTGTTCAGATACGTTCACCCGAGTGACCTGCGGACTTACCGGTAGTACTAAAGGGCTGGTAGTGTAGACCCAGGTGATTTTCAAGGTAAAAAGACATTGTGTGGACATATACAGCCAGCCCGTTTGATTCCCGGATCATGTCAGGAGTCCAGTGCATGTGTGAAAGGGACTATAGTAAACTTAACCAGACTTTTTGATTGAAACTCTATAAGGAACACTGCATGAAGAGGGATATTCATATGTATATGTCTAACTTTTTCAAAGAATGTGCTCTTACATTTCTGAAGTTTGTAAATTGGAGTAAGAACAATGTCTCTTTACTGTTAGTGGTCATGTCTGATTTCACACACACACACACACACACACACACACACACTCAAGCACTCAAGCACTCAAGCATTTTGTTGTTGATATTGTCAATTGTGTCTTTTCAGTATCAAGTACGGTAATAATTCATGACTTTTTATTTACAAAAAAAACTCTTCCTCATTTTTTTAATTGTAATTATGTTTTTCACAATATTTTTTGTATAGAATGTTTTGGGGGATGAGATTTATACTGTTTTAGTTGTTTTATTGTAATGTAGATTTCTATGCAAGCTGTGACACACAAAAGGGATTTTAAGCATTCACTGTGTGTGGATGTATATTAAATAAACTCATGGTATGGTAGGATTTGGAATTTCAGTCATGTATCTGTAAAACCAATGACCTATAGACACAAAAAAGTGCAGTAGTTGCACAGCAACTGCAACAGTCATGGAACATTGTAATATTTATAAACAGATGTGCCTAGATCATGGATAAGGATGTACTTTGGATGTAGATTTTATATTCTAGGGCTTTATCACATAACCATCAATTGTGTTGCTGATTGTTATTTGACAAATTTGTTATTTTTGATAGTGATATAGATGACCTGGATGTCAGACATATTTGTATTATATAACAAGTAGCTGCCACATCAAAATCACAGCATTCAGAGGATCTGCTGTGTGGTTGGTCTGGTGCAAAAACCAAGTGGGTGGGTAACAGATGTGTCATATTAGTGATGTGTGAGGTTGTTTTTGTTCTGCAATGTTTGGGAATTAAATTGTCCCTTTCAATTTTTCTAATGTTTTTCATATTTTGGGAGCAGCATCTTTACTAAATAAATACATTGTACCATGACTTGGCTTAAAAGCCATGACAAAAATAGTAGGACACCCTTTTAAGCCACCAAATCCTGACTTTGTCTTCACGAAAAGCTTGTGAAAGGTGTCATATACTGGAAAGTTAACAGTCTGATTGAAATATGTTACAAACGAGATGCTTTATTACCAGATAATACTCATGAATCCATAACAAACTTGTCTGCTATAATTAGAAAACATCCCCACTTCCATCTGTGTTCATGTAGGAATGTGTTCATGTGTTGTTCATGTAGGAATTTGTGTCTGGTGTGGTTCAGGGTTCAGGTATTCAGGTCATACGTGTTTTTGAGAAACAGAGGTGAAGTGGTGTGTGTACGCAGCATGCCCTGACAGAAGGTCTGAAGCTCAGTGTTCAGGCCAGGCTAAAAATGCCTCCCCAGCTTGTTTTCACACTGTTGACGTCACCTTGGAGACAAGTGTTTATGTCTTCCTGTTATCCTGGCTGGGACATCCAGGATGACGTGGTGCCTCCACTTTTCACACCGACTTCATGGGCGTCCATCTGCAGCAGTGAGTGTATCACCCATCTCACTTCGCTGCATTGTGAATTGTACATTCTTCTAAATGTTAGCCCTGGGGTAAGATGACTGATGTCATGAAAAGCCAAATGAACAGGATTATCTCCTGTCCTCGTGTAGACGGGTGGAGTTACCAATAAAAGGGATATGAGATCATCTAGGGATTAGGTAGGGTCCCCGATTATTAAAATATTAAAAAAGATAATACAAAAACACACCCATGTTCCATTTGAAACTCTGTGTGACTTCTCTTATGTAGCCTAGGGGGTGTTATCAGTGTACCCTGACGTCTCTCTTGCAGGTTTTGCACTCTTGGTTCTTGTTAGAGACCCTTACATAAACCCACCAGGAGAGGGAGCATGACCACAAAGAACAGCAGAGCACGGTGCGACACGTCACAACACTACTGTGTGGTACTGATCATACGTAGACATGAGCGTGTGTGTATGTCTACATATCTTTCTTCTGCTATCTCTTTTGTGTGCATGTGTGTGTGTGTGTACAGTACGTGTACATCTCTCTCTCTCTCTCTCTCTCTCTCTCTCAATTCAATTCAATGAGCTCTCTCTCTCTCTCTGGTGTTCGATAGAAACAGAGTTGTAGTGTGTCTTGACCCAAGCATGCCCCTGTGTCTGCCCGCCAGCTGCCTGTGGAATGTGACCCTACTGGCTCCGACTTGCCGCTTCACCACAATACACCGCACCCTTCAGTCTCCATGCAGAACCTGACCAGCAATACACACACACAGACACACACACACAGACACACCTAGTGACACCTTCCATCATCACCCTTCTCTGACTGATCTCCAGCCAAAATGGCATTACAAGAGAAGTTGACGTAGCACATTTTCATCCTCTGACTATAAGGCATGAGTGAAGGAGCTGAGACTACGGGGAGTCGACGGAGTCAAATCTTCACCAGTTTTAACCTTCTGTGAAAACTCTGACCCTGCTCCATAGTCACTTGTCTGCAGGAGTGTCCAGGCGTGACAGAGTGTGAGTGCTGAGTGTTGACGCTGACCTGACAGGGCCCCTGTGCCCTCACTGGGTCAGAACTTTGGTCTGCTGGACATCAAGATTCAAGACGGGCAGCCGTGGCCTACTGGTTAGCGCTTCGGACTTGTGTGCTCTGTGAAAGTATTTTGACGTCTCACGTTAAAACTAAACTGCAGTTATTGAATTACAGAACTGTATCCTTGTACAAGCGCCACAGTAACCACAGCTGGGTCTCAATTTACAGCAACTAAAAGCGCTTAATAAAAGGATGCATGCAGGCCAGGCACAAAGAGCATTTGGCATACATTCCTGCATAGGGAGTAACAGGAAAATATATCTGCCGTCCGAGGCTTGACCAAATTGCTATTTGGTAGCTGGATACCAATTGTAGCATTGTTCTGTTCACTCAGAATTATTCATCTTTTATCAGATCCCAGGAATCCCATATGACAAGTATGAGTTGTTACATCTGGTTGGCCTCTTTCTGTGGAAAATGAATGCCATTCTCCCTGTGTGGCGTTTATTTGTATTTGATGTGCTTGCATACTTTCAATGATTGCATATCGTTTGTGATAATGGCTTTTAAAATGTAATCTAGACTGTGTGCAAATTGAATTCAAATTAAGCAGAAGCTCTTTGATCAGGTGCAAGCGCAGTCTGATAGGTCTGTTTGAACCTAGTACATGGCCCTTTGTAACTACCACGTTGTATTCCTTGGCTATTCATCTCCAATAATATACAGAAAGTGTGTGTGTATGTGTGTATGTGCCTGTGCATGTGTATGTGTGTGTGTGTGTGTGTGTGTGTGTGTGTGTGTGTGTGTGTGTGTGTGTGTGTGTGTGTGTGTGTGTGTGTGTGTGTGTGTGTATGTATATGTATGTGTGTGTTTTGTGACACAAATCCCATCAGACCTGATATTGTTGTTATTGATGAGAGCATAGGAATGCAGGCTGTTGTTTTGTCCCATGTCTAGAGGAAGCCTATTTAACAAAGCTAGTGAAATACCAGCATCTTGTACAGCAGAGTTGTAGTCATAAATGCCAATATGTTGTTCTCATATTTGGAAGTTTGGGCCACGTACATAGGCTGATCACTAGGGAACTCAGGATTGTTGGATTTACAAAAGTGAAAGTTATTGTCAACAGAATCACATGACTGAACCCTGTCTGAGCAATTATTGCACCTGTCAAATTTGTGTCCTTATGTAATATTTATTCTCAATTGTGGAAAGAAAGAAATTAGTAAACTGTGTGTGAGTGTGTGCGTGTGCGTGTGTGTGTGTGAGAGAGAGTGAGAGAGAGAGAGAGAAAGTGGGAAGGATTAAGGGAGATAGATTCCTTCATTGGCTGCATCAATATCTCAGAATACATTTAGCTTTTACAACAGGCCTGTCAGGTGAAGTAAGGACGGACTCAACTTTTGATGATAGTCTAACACCAACCATTCTCCATTGGGCAGCCGTGGCCTACTGGTTAGCACTTCGGACTTGTACCCGGAGGGTTGCCGGTTCGAATCCCGACCAATAGGCCACGACTGAAGTGCCCTTGAGCAAGGCACCTAACCCCTCACTGCTCCCAGAGCGCCGCTGTTGCAGGCAGCTCACTGCGCCGGGATTAGTGTGTGCTTCACCTCACTGTGTGCAGTGTTTCACTAATTCACGGATTGGGATAAATGCAGAGACCAAATTTCCCTCACGGGATCAAAAGAGTATATATACTTACATACATTGCCTCATATAATCTCTCTTTCATTTTTCCCCCAACACACACACACACACACACACACACACACAGGCAAGCATACCCTTTCTCTTTACCATGACCTATGTATTGTAATTTTACCTTTTCCCTCTCACTTTTTCTCTCTTCCTCCTTACTCTCTTTCTCTTACTGCCCCCTCTCCCTCTCTCTTTCTCCTACTGCCCCCTCTCCCTCTCTCTTTCTCCGACTGCCCCCTCTCCCTCTCTCTTTCTCCCTCCCCTGTCTCTCCCCACCTCCACTGTCAGACCTCTGTGTCTCTGTGAGGTGTCTGTGGCTGAGGCTCTAATCCACCATCGGGGTGAATAATACAGATCTGTGTCAGGGGCTCAGGACTCTGGAGGCAGGGGAGGGGGCAGTAGAACTATGGGGCTGTGGTGTTGAGGGCTGTGGAGGGGGTGTCTCTTTGGGAGGCACCTCAGGGATTAGCCCACCACCCAGAGATGGGGGGCCTCAGCCCACCTGCCTGCCAGTCACCACAGCAGCAGCAGCATCACAAAGGGCCTATCCCACCACACAGGGGGAGGAAACGGGGCTGGGAGAGACATTACAGCTGTTGTTTTTGCCCAATGTCATTGGAGATGTGATGCTGTGCTGTTCAATTTTGATCTAATTCACATTGCATGTTTGTGTGCATGCGTGTGTGTGTGTGTGTGTGTATGCAAAGGATTACAAGGGTGTTTACTTACAATTCCTTCATCAGCATGTTCATATCAGTGGGAATTTTAGTTGAGTGTGGTTGTTTTCTCTATATTGTCGGGATTTATTTGCTTATTTATCAATACTGCTGTGCTTCCTCTCTTACATTCCCATTCACCATTCATCCCATGCAAAGATTAGTTGTTATGAAATGTAATACATGTGACATTTTCGTTGCAGGATATTTTATTTTTAACATATTTATTGACAAGTGTGTTACACTCACTTACAGGAAGTCTCTCAAGTCTGATGTCACAAAGTAAAGGATGTAGGGGTATTTCTGTATAATGGGACGAGGTGTGTACAGAAATATACAGATGTAATGGACAATAATGGACAAACGAGTATTGCTGGTCTCCAGAGATTCTCAAATTGTTTGGGGCTAAGGCACATCAAAGGTCAACCCAAAACGCTAAGGCACACCAACTGTCACTATGAAGTATCACACACATAATATAGGTATACTATAGGGTTTAACAGGGGTATACACATTTTTTTTTATATACAGTGTGCCCAGGGGCTGAAACCACAGTGATAGGTATATGCTCACATGTTGTTGACTGAGCTGCATAATAGATATGTGGCCTATTAGGCAACTTTATAACAACCACTTTATGACTATCTAAATCCATTCTGATTAAAAAGCAGTGTTATTTGTGCTTTTAAAAAGAATACTGTAGCCTGTACAAACATGCATTGGGTTCACCTCACTTTCCCTCATGGCACAGCCTCGGCACACTGGTGGAGAACCACTGATGTCCGTGCTGCCCCTTGTCTGTGCTGTGTTGCTCCTGAATGACACCATGCGCTGCTGGGGGTCAGAGCAGGGCAGTGCAGGGCCCCAGGCCTCAGTAGTTTAACAGCTGACCAGACACGGCCAGAGATGAGAGGTCAGCTTATTTAACACCACACTTAACTCTGTAGAACAACACTGCTACTACAACAACTACAGCTACTATGTAACTGTGTGTGTGCATGAGCAGGTGTGTCTTAGTGTGTGTGTATTGCATGAGTATGTATTTGTGTGTGTATGTGTGTGTGTGTGTGTATGCAAGTCAGGCTCACCCATACCCTGCAGTTAGTGTGGTGTTTTTGCAAGTGTGTGTGTGTGTGTGTGTGTGTGTGTGTGTGTGTGTGTGTGTGTGTGTGTGTGTGTGTGTGTGTTGCATGAGTGTATATTTGTGAACGTGTGTGTGAAACTGCACTGAGAAATGAACTGAACTGCACAGAGGGTCACTCATACCCTGCAGAATGTGTGTGTGTGAGCGCTGAGGATCACTCAGTGGTGTCCTGCAGTGGTATTACATCACTCTGCTGCTGAGGAGGAGGCTGATGACAGAAGCACCATGCTGTCCCCACTCTGTACCCCTGAATACATTACTCAGCTCAGTGGCCTTAGTGTGCATGTCTGTGGCCTGGGGGTGCTCAGGAGCTGGACAGCCAATTAGATCGCACCATTAATGACAACAACATAGACACGCAGTTCCCTGATTGGCTGAGCAGGTCATAGCTGGCCCAGCCACCACCTCCGCTGAGGCCACCTCTCGTCCGGCCAAAGCCCATGAGCCCTTGCAGGATGGGGAGCACTGGATGGCGTTGTCATGGGAGCACGTGTAGAGCCATGGGTCGGGGCAGTCCTGGCAGGGATCCAGAGAGAAAGTTCCAGGGGAGGAGGGCTTGAATACCATGTGTCCGTCACAGGAGCTGCGGCCTGTTCACTGGACTGGAAGCTGCACATGCTCAGTGTGTGTGTGTGTGTGTATGTGTGTGTGTGTGTGTGTGTGTGTGTGTGTGTGTGTGTTTGGACATGTCTGTGCAGGGAATTCTATGGGTTCTCTTGAGTGTATCCGGATGTGTCTTTGTGTCTATTGGTTTGCCTGCGTCTTGGGATGAAAGGGCTTGCACAGATGACTCGTTTTGTGTGTGTATTTATAGTACATACACATTCATACACAAACATGAATATGAATATGTGTATATGAATATGAATGTGTGTGTATGTGTGTCTGTTCGTGTATGTGTGTGTGTGTGTGTGTGTGTGTGAGTCAGAGGCCGAGAGAATGAGAAAGAGGCAGACAGAGTAAATACACACTAGTAATGTGTGTGTGTATCTTTGACAAAGAGGGAAAGGGAGTGTGAGAGAAGGAGAGAGCAGACAGAGAGTGGAGCAAAAGAGCAAACCATGTGTAAGAGGGCAAAGTCATGTGCGACAGAGCAGCACTGATGTTCGACCTTATCACCCCCGAGTGATCTCAACCCACCGCTCCTCTCAGCTACTCTTGCACACAGCTGCTCTGATAGCCATATCAGCCATGGTCCTTGCCATCCAATCAGTACATAGCCTTGGACCCCTCTTCACCATCCAATCAGCACACCAGATAGCCTTGGGCCCCTCCTCACCATCCAATCAGAACACCAGACAGTCTTGGACCTCTCCTCACCATCCAATTAGAACATTGGACCCCTTCTTACCATCCAATCAGAACACCACAGTCTTGGACCCCTCTTCACCACCTAATCAGCACAATAGACAGCAAAGTACCAAACCAGAGTGCCAAACTGAGCAGCACAGCTATACACGTAGTAAGAGGTGGTGCTGCACTCAGGAAGCAATTGCAGCTGTACTTATCTACAAATAATGTGGCTCTAATTTGAACTGAAATAGTTTATGTACTGGTATCTTTTGTAGTACTTAAGAAAATGCACCTAACATATACAGATTTTTTTTCACAAATTCTCTGTGAATATTTCCCACAATATTCGAATGCAGTACACCTCAAATTATGTCTTATCACCCCACGTGAAGTTGAGAAATATCTATCTGATATAATAATAGCTAGCTGAGTGTGTGTGTATGACTGCGAGCCCCACCCCTGACAGAGAGCATGATAATAGCAGAGGACTGCTTCTCTTTCTGGTCAGTGGAATGTGAAGAAAGTGTGTGTGTGTGTGTGTGTGTGAGGACGCTGTTCAGAAGCGGGGTCACCTCCCACCACTATTTCATTTTCTCCTCATCCTCTCCCCAACTCGCTGGTTTGTCATGCTAATGAGAGAGCCACGGGGGGTGGACAAGGGAGGTGGTGGTGTGGGGGTTCATCTGATTGGGTAGGCCTGAGGGGCGGTAAGGAAGCTGGGGTGCTGGAGGGGTGGGTGTGGAGGGGAGGGGGGTTGTGAAGGTGTGGTGTTGCACATGTCTGTGTCTGTATAATGTCTTCATTTGAGCAATTTTGTCTGCCTGTGTGTCTCTCTCTCTCTCTCTCTCTCTCTCTCTCTCACACACACACACACACACACACACACACACACACACACACACACACACACACACACACACACACACACACACACACACACACATCTTTAAATTGGTTTAATTGGCATGACCAATTCTTCAATCTATACTGATTGTTTCAATAGAAGTAACAGAAAGAACAGCACACTGGGGTAAAGACACCTGTTTAGCGTGTCATGACAAGTTGGACATTTTTCTTGCATCCATTTCATAGTAGCTCTATTGTAAAAAAAGAACAGACATGATGGAAGGTGTTCCTGTAAGTGAATGGGTGTTGGGACCTACTGAGTTGCTGCATGTTTCTTTATGTGTCCTTGAATCTTTTCATTGCATGAATTTACACAATGTCCATGACAAATAATGTTTTTGTTCATTGTAACAGTTTCGCAGTCTGGGAGAAATGGGCCAGAGGATCTGAAACGTTGTGACTAATGTATGTGAGACATTAGTACCACAGTGATCTTGGGCACAAAATTATTACTGCAGTTTGGTTGAAACTTTCCAGTGAAAAAAACAACAAAGTTTTTGTCTTCTGTTTTGCAAGTGTTCTCATGAAGCAGGCTGTAGTTTCTGAAGGCCACTGAAATTTATGGCAAACAAGCGCAACCGTCTTCAAGATACTTCCAGCACCCTGCAGGGACATACAAAAAAGAACAGGCCCCTCTACCCCCCTTCGCCTCTCTACTCATTTAAACTTTGGCAGCTGATAAACTGCTGGATTAAATCACCAGAGGAGGCACAAAGCTGGACAAGCTTGTGAGTAAAGGCCCCCCTGGCCCCCCATAGGTGAAGCTGACCTTCGGTCTGCCAAACTAAGAAAATGTATCGACTAGGAGTCGATGCTGACACTGCAGCTGAGGTACTCAAAATGACTGAAGACTGTTTAGAAAGAAAAAGAGAATAGGCACGCTGATCATGATTGTTAGATGTAAACAACAGCTGCTAAGCATTTCATGGCAAAAAGTGTCCATGTGGGAAGAAGAAGAAGAAGAAGAAGAAGAAGAAGAAGAGAAGGAGGAGCAAGAAGAAGAAGAAGAACCATACAATTTAAACCAAATACAGCATAATCAAGTTCCAATAGCACCAACTGACTCCCGGAAATCACTTCATCATAAATCCAAAAGATATATTGACACTAATTTGCATATTCGCTAACCATTTGCATATTTTTTGTAGTTTATTATGATGCTCCTCAAGGTGCATACCACCAGCAGCCATTACATGCTTTCAGATGTTTTTGACCTTTGGGGTTGGCACATTGACTCCCTGAGAACAGACGCCAAACTGTTCAAACACCTCGAAGGAGAGAATTAAGAAAAATTAAACACAAACATTTCAGCCTTCCTTCCCTAGCATTGCCTGATTCTTAGCCATCCCAAAAAGACGCTGAGCTTGTGTCTCCTGTTGGACACTTTTGAAATTCCTGCCATTGTGATTTCATTAGGGGGCCACGACTGACCCCAGCCATCTAGAGGAGCTGACCTGTAGCGTCTCACTGACAATAAACAGGCTCTATAAACTTGACCATATTGAGCCCCAGCACCACTGACCCTTTTAAGATGGCTGTTTCCCCAGACCAGCACACCAGCTGTCTTTATAATCATCTTCTTTTGTGCTTTTCTGTCGGTAACACATTTAGAGATTTATTTATGTGTTCTTTCTTTCCAATTTTATTGTTAATTGTTTTACATGTGCCTATTTTTGAATGCAGTTTTGAAAGCATGATAAACTTTGAAAATATGTCTTTCTACAACCTATTTTGTTATTCTGAAAATGAGTAATATTTCCCAACATATTGAATGCACACCCAGGAGTTGGTATGTTTCCCCTAAATGGACGTAATCTAGTTTTTGGAGAAAGTTGCAGTTTTGTCCGACCTCCTCCCTTGGTTAAAGGGTTTCTCTATGCTGCTTTTGTATTGTCCAGCGTTTCGACTTCCCTGCTGATGTCATTCTACAAATACTTGGCATATCTTAATGCTTAGGTGGCAAGGCTGTGGCAAGATGGTCTCATAAAGAAACAAGATGAGGCTGAAGAGTCTCTCTATATCCTCAGTTCAGTTTCCTATATCAGTATGCTGTTGACATGGACTGAATGCCCTCTTTTACACCAATGGATATGGACAAGTATTGTCAGAGGTGTCAAGGTTTCATAGAAATTCGCAAGAGATTATATAATGGGAGTGCTACAAAGGTCAGAAATTCAACACTGCAGTTCTATTAAAAGAGACATGACAGAAGACCAAGATACAGTAATACCAAGAACCCATCTATCAGATTACATGTCTTTCGTGTCATTCTTCCTGTTAATGAATATGTCAGGGCCTCACTGTGTTCTCACAGTAGAGGAAATCATCTGCCTAACATCTGACTATCTCTCGGCCATTTGTTGTCCTGCTGCTGTGCCTGTGATTACATCACGACTCTTTTGTTGTGATGCTGCGTTCCCTCCCTTCATCATTTTCCTCACTAGCTGCCTGGTGTGCCTCGGGCCTGGACCTCAGTGCATGTGTGTGTGTGTGTGTGTGTGTGTGTGTGTGTGTGTGTGAGAGAGAGAGAGATAAGAGAGAAAGAGACAGAGAGAGAATGCCTGCAGGTTAGGATGTGTGCGTGTGTGTGCGTATGTGTGGTATGTGTGTGCATGTATTTGTGTGTGTGCATATATGTGTGTGTGTGTGTGTGTGTGTGCTTTTGTGTCTTTGCATGTGTATTGTATATGTGTGTGTGTGCTTGCATGTGTGTGTGTGCACGCGCGCCAGTGCAGGTGAGCGATGCCTCTGAGCTGGAGCAGCTGCTGCCTCCTCTAAAAGAGGCCCTTTCTCTGCAGCTTGGAGTGGCTGATTGAGGGGATGCAGGGCCCCTCTCTTCCTGTCATCGGGCTAATGCGAGGACAGCTAATAGAGGACCCCTGCTCCTTACTCGCCCCTCTGCCCTCAACTCACTTTTTCACACAGCTCATTGGCATGACATAGTGCCTCTCATCATTGCTTACTCTGATCCTGCTGAAAAGCATATGCATGTTTGTCCATATTTGATCTATTTTAACTTTAATCAATTTTTCATTGAATATTTTATTTTTTAATTTTGATTGAATTACATCATTATTTTGTACATACATCATTATTTTATACATACATATTTCAAAGCTGGCTGGCTATTTCAGACATACAGGGCATCAGTATATTAAATAGACTCTCTTTTTGCCTTCCGAGCGATAGTAAATAAAATTGTGTTGAGGCATCTGTTTACATCATGTCATTCATCGCTAGATGTTCCAAGACCGTTGCAGTGTCTATGTTTCTCGGAGGAAGCGAAAGCCCTTCCAGCAATTTGTTGCATAATGGGAACTCTTGTTTATTCTATTTCATCTCTGAAATATCATGGCCTATAACATTTTCAAAGAAAAAGGGACTGATTGAATGAATCAGTAGCTGATGAAGGTTTGTAGAAAAAAAGATCAAGTCATGTGTGTGTGTGTGTGTGTGTGTGTGTGTGTGCAGCTGTTTCTGTTTGTGTGTGTGTGTGTGTGCGTGCGTGTGTGCGAGTGTGTGTGTGTGTGTGTGTGTGTGTGTGTGTGTGTGTGTGTGTGTGTGTGTGTGTGTGTGCAGCTTTTTGTGTGTGTGTATGCATGTGTGACACTGTGGTCCTGAAATGAATGAGGGTGGTGAGTTGAGGACGAAACAGTGAGAGAGGAGGCATAAAAGAGGGGCACAGCCAAGATCGAGTCCGACATGAAAGACTGACGTGTGTGGCCCCCCTCCACCTCCACTTTCCTCACCCAACAAAGACACAAAGGATGTTCGAGCAAGTGGGGACTCGTGCTGGAGATGGGCTGATTGCATGGCTTGTGACAGAGAAGCCCAGGGAGAACTACTTAATGAATAACTTTCAGGTGGCTAAGAGGATTGGACCCAGTGTTATTATGTCTGCTGAGAAACCACAACAATCTGATAAACGCTCTGATGAGAAGTCCTTCTGTGTTCAGGTTCAACAGCTGAGGCCATGCAGCAACATGCTTTATGAGTTCGAGTAAGATATGTTGACTAATATGATCTGATGTACTGTCGTTAGGTTATATATTCCTTCTAAATGATTGTCACTCATCAGTGTTAACTTATGTTTTGTATGCTTGTTTATATAGTTGTGCTAATGTAATTAAGTATTACATTAATAAGTATCTCTCAATAACTATAATTTGGAAAAAACACTGAGCATGAATACAGTATGTTGGGCACTTTAAATTGGTTATATTCACCTAAGTGAATAAAATGTATAATAAACAGTTCAAACTTCCAGATCTCCTAAAGAGTAACTGGATCACCCTGAGTCAGGCTAAAATGGATTTTCAGCTTTCTGAAGTATGAATGAGTTGTGCTAAAATCTGCATTTTTTAACCTCATAACATTTTCATGTGATTTCAACTCTAAAAGGGTATATGTAGCTATTTTTAAATGTAAAGTGTAACAGACATTAGCTCTTACCGGTACAAGAAGCTCCACAGTGGTCCCATCTCCCTAAAATGTAACCTTTTATTCATTTAAAACTCACTCACGATTATAAAAAGTATTTTAGCCCTGCTCATATTTTTCCAAGTTTCCAATTCCAAGTGGTTTCTGGTTACACGGTTAATTACAGGGCTTGTGGACTCTGTGCCTCCCCTATGTCTCTTCTACTTCCACACAGGCAATGAAGCAGAAGGAGCATCCCCTTCTCTCCCACGGCTGGTCATTCACAAATCCAAACTCCCATCTCTGGCCTGAGTGAGAGGCACAACAAACAGTGTGCTCTGAATTGAGAGAAGACTTAAAGTGATTGAATAGATTGCTTATTCCTCTGGGATCTGTGTGTTATCTGCTGTGTGGAGGTTTATTTTCCAATATCTCTGACCTCTCCGGACAAATTTGTGACTGTGAGAATGCAATTGGCTGATTTATTTGTAATTGTTTTTCCATCGGAGGGCAATTATATGTCAAGCTTTTTCAAGATCATTCAGCCATAATATTTGTCCCACCAAAAAGTATTTATTTCCAATATACGTCAGTGTTTCAGCTGCTTAGTGAATGATCTATGATACCAAATGTATACTCTTCAAACCTCACAGTTTTGGCATGCATTTCAGAGTATTGCTGGGTTGTCTTTGTCTCCCGTTGTACTAAAATTCTGTGTAACCACATTTCGCATCCTATGCAAAATACTGCAAAACACACAAAACACACATTTGATAGATGAGCATAAACACAAACCACTTTGTGACAACCAGCCAATGACCCAGTCCATTAGCTGTTCCAATCATACCCTGTAGCACCTGGAGAAAATAGAGTGTGGTGGCTTAAGTATCTGTCTGCTTTGCAATCCCCTCCTCGTCCTCCTCCTTCTCCGGCTCACCCCCAACCCCCCTCCTCCCACCCCCCTACCCCTGTCCAGTGGCTGCAATGACAGGTGGCTCCTAGGGCCTTGTGCTTGCACAGCTCAACAGCTGCACAAAGGAGCCCCACTGGGACTTTTTGGAAGGGGGTATCCTCTCAAGTGTGCCACCCCACCCTCTGCACACACACACCCCACCCCAACCCCCATCGCATAGCCCTGGCTCCTTGGCAGATGCTCTCTCTGTTCTACAGGTGGCAAACAGGCTTCAGGAATCTAGTGAGCTCAAACACATAGGAAGGACATGAAAGGACAGATCAACGTTGTTTTGGCCTATTGGCTATGTTGATTGCATTTTCAAAAAAGCAATTCAATACTCTCAATACTGTTAATGGTTGACTGTACAAAAAAAAACAGTTGGCACCCTATAAAATGATAAAATACTTAACCATCTGTTAAAGTAACCATTCGGTGTCCTTTTAAGAAAGACATTTGTCATTGCCCCAACGTTTTTACACCAAAAATGTAATGGAAGCTTATAAATATTCTGTTGAAGGTTGAATTAAAGATGATCACTGAGAAAGCTTTCAGACTGCCATAACTCTGGAGAACTAGCAGTGCCTCAAGACTCCAGCTTACTCTGGAAACAAATCAGGCCCTGATACGCTCTTGGAACAGGGCCAAATCCAATCCACTCACCCACAGACTAGACCCCCAATCCCCCAGCAACCCCCACCAGTGTCGCCTCAAAGCCCTGCCTCCCACTCACTCAGGCTTGTCTTTAATCCAGGAGACAGGAACAGTTGACTTCAGCATCTTCTGCATGCTTTGATGAGATTCCTAATTGAAGAGAGCGTGTCACCCCCTTTTGGGTCAAAGTGCAAGAGCTTTACGGTCGGATGAAAGTTCCTCTCACTCTCCTGCCGCCCCCTCTATCTGTCTTTTCTGCCTATTTATCTGTCTTTACATTTAGCACTGATAACCTTTCTAATCCCCAGGGTAAGCCTGTTCATGTGGTGAAAACATATCATTGGTTAGCTGAGAGGAAATAATGTGTTTGATATAAGCTATGTCTGTGCATTTGTGTCTATGAACACATAATTAATTGTACACAATTCATATAAGGATGTAGGCTGCCGAACTCTGGATTTCTTGAGCCATGGTAGACAGTTGTTTTACTGTTGATGTAAGACAATCTGAAACCCACACACGTAAAGATAATGACCACTGGTTGAGTCTATGAAGTCACTGACAAAAATAACATTTCCATAACACTTCATTGACTACAGCCAGGCACACAAAATCAAAGTCAAAATGGCAACACATAGGAGTAGGTAAAACTATGCATTCTTGAAACTGCGGGCCCACAACACAACAATTAAATGTAGTAGGCTTAAAATGCGGTATTCCAAAAGGGCTAGATATTCTTGATATTTGTTTTTATTACGACAAAATTACACAGCATTACAACGTGTCCAGTCTGAACAAGCAGAGCAGAGACCACAGGCAGGTTGTACCATTTCAGAGGAAAGGGCGAGTATACCCTTTTGATTTTCAGTATTTCTTTGTATTTATTTGTTTTGGTGGAAAGGTCAGTAATATTTTTATGAATTATTTTCTTCAATTATTTCACAATAATATGAACACGATATTAGTACAGGGGAAGGAATCGACAACTCTTCATGCTAACGTGACGACCCCATGATGACATATGGTATGGTCGATTGAGGAGGCCGAGTTAGGACCGTCCGTATGAGTAACATACCATCAGCTGTTGTGCCACTGAGTTAGGATCACCTCATTCCCCTGGAAGTTTTTCCGATTCCACCAACCCGTCACACCGAGGAAAACTGCCCTCGGTTACGGGAGAATTATTATCTATATCGGACATACAGTATCGTTTCCCTCCCTGTGACTACTTTTATTTAATTTGTGTATTTTGACTATCCATTTTTTTTGCAACACCGGCTATTTTCGCCCTCTTTTCATCTCCAGCGCTTTCCATTTTAGAGGCAGGGGAAGACTTGGTGTCCTGAGCAATTGGAGTGACTAAACCAAGTTTTTCCCCCTGCATTGCAAGAGGAATGAATAGCTACACGAGCTGAGAGAGAGGAGGAAGACACTACACGCGTATGGTTGAATGATCGACATGGAATGCAACAATCTGATCAACGATTTGGGAGAAAATGGGTTGCCTTCAGCTACATGTGAGTCTTTAAAACGTGTCGCATTTGATTTCACTTCGGCGTGGGGTGTCGGCGAGAGCTTTGGTTTGGTTTGGGTTTTTTGACCGGGCTCAATTGTTGGTAACCTCTTTACGCAAGAGATAGACTGCATTCACTCACGGGTGTTGTATTTCAACCAATTGAAATTACGTGGAAAATGTTACATTCTCACTCACTCACATCTGAGTTAGTTTGTTAAGTGAATGTCAAGTCATTACATTCGTCGAAGTCATCCAGGAATCGTAGACCAACCATCAACAGATGTGATAGCCTATGTCCTCACGTGGTTGGTGTTATAGCTTAGATTTCACACCATTTATATTAATTAATGGTAAAGCTTATGCGGATTTTAAACGGCTGCTGACATGGGTAGGCTGATGTTCAAGTTGTGCTACAATGTTGCAATGCTGAAAACAAGCTTTTGTGTGTGTGTGTGTGTGTGTGTGTGTGTGTGTGTGTGTGTGTGTGTGTGTGTGTGTGTGTGTGTGTGTGTGTGCGTGCGCGCGCGTGTGTGTGTGTGTATGAAGTGTTGCCCGTGCACTATGGATTAAAAAGGAAATGTTACAATGGGCCAGTGGGAACAAAACACAGCTGTGTTGGCCTGTATTATTTACAACGTTAGAGTGGATCATCATCACAGCAGGCAGCAATGAACTCCCATTGTATATGGCGTGCCACATCACTTAAAGCAAATTATTAAAATTGTGTGGTGTTTACGCATAATGCTGAGGCCACCCTTCCGCCCCCCTTCTCCACATAGGGTTTATTATCCATGTTTTGATCCCTTTGGCTGAAAGCTTCCACATCCAACCGCAACTATAGTCTATAGACTTACACATTTCATATGTCGAGTTGAGTTTAGATGAGTTGCAGCTGATCCATCAGTTTTGTCACTTGTTTACTTTTTTAGAAGATGTCATTCATAGACCATGCGCTTGATTGAGTCTGAAAACAGATGGAATGAGTAGTCGACCAGTGGCTGACCATGAGATAATCCTGGCCCCGCCTCCTCCTCGGTTCATGTTTGACATGCGGTAGGTCTGATATCGTGGTTGTTGCCCGCGGATCCACGCGTGAAAAAAAATAAAATGCTGTCATCAATATCACGTGACTAGAGCCCGAACGATATGGGATTTTAAAGACTGATACCAGTATTGATATTTGAGGATATGGTAGCCTAATTTTCATTTTTAACAAACACAATGTAAAAAATCCCTAATATTTGGCATATTAAACACGTTGGAGGTAAGGCCTAACCAAAGATTCTAGAGCGGCGCTGTTCTAAAATCTTTGGGCCTAACTATCTGGTAGCTGAGAGGCTCTGATGCAATAGATTATGAAATAATTGTTATGAAGTAATGTCTCCTTTTGGAACCTCACAATTGCCACGCCAGCCTATTTGTTATATTCTACCTCTGTGCTTATAGTGACATGTTTCAGTGTGCATCCTATTACTGTACCTCAGGCAAGACCTTCCTTTAGAGGCTATAGCCTATTTGACAATAAGCTAGAAACTGATCAAATGATGTATGTATGTCTTCTGGACCCTACTTTGCAGAAACAAACAGCACTGAGTTGTGATACTTATGGAAATGTGCATGGAGTGGTGTGGACCCAGGAGGCACTCTGGCTGCTGTACGTAGAATCAGTCATGTTCATTGCCCACCTTCCTCTCTGCGGTATCCACCATGGCTAAACACCTCTTGTTGCACTACGGGTGTTTAGAGCTAATATGACTGCATGTTTACCTGCAGTAATCAGTTAGCTGTACTACACTGCAGTTGCCAAAGATGTACTATCATCCACAAACATGGAGCACATCCTGGCATTCCCCAGCCTCTGAATTTCTAAGCTCTGAATGTGTGTCTTTGACAACATGAAAGCTTTTACAGTTGGCACAGTTAGGTGGTAGTCATGGTCACGGTTGACCAGATGCTGATATGTTATCAGAGGTTAGTCAAGTAATGCTCTTCAGAGGTCTAAGTCTGGCTTTACTGCCAAGTTTGTTTACCTTGCGCTGTTGACCAGCTTTTTCAGTAGTTGTGATGGTATCAATTGAGACAAAAGGTCGGAAAAGTCACTGACTGCTTGAAGAGATTTCCGTTTGCTTTCAAATGTACATGGCGGGGCCTTAATTTGTCTGGGCCACAGCATGCCCTCTTCAGACTGACTTTTACCGCTTTTACAAAGTCCTGTCCTGTTGAATTTAAAGCAAGTCATTCAGAAGAGGAAAAATATATCCCCAGATCACCATCTCCTCAGCACGGTGTGTGTTGACCCACACCCACGCAGCACGAGGCCTCCTCCGCCGACAACAGAAGATTGGCCTTCCTTCCTCTGGCCTGGGGGGCGACTGGGTGGGTTGTTTTGGCCCCAGGTTCCCCCTGGAGGACAACGGAACCCCACCCTGGCGGTGGGAAACATTGCGGTGGAAGCCTCCTCCTGTGATGGCACCCCACAATAAAAACACACCTACAAGGCAAGGGCAATTGGCATGATCTCACTGGACAGGAAGGTCTGACTCCAGCACTGCGCTACTGCCCAAACATTTGTGACCACGGGGAGTAAAGATTGGACAAACTCTCTTCTTACATATTTGTTAATTAGCTAGTTTCTTCCAAGGCATGCACAGTTCAATACAGTATGATCAGAATCCTCCAGCAGATGTGGGTATCGATTAGAAAAAGTACGGACCTCCTACTGCCACCTCCAATTACACTGCAAACCAACCGCTCATAAAACAAGAGCAGTTCACATGTAAGTCTGTGGAGCAGAAGCACACATATCATCCTTCTTATGATTAACAATACTGGCTAGAATGCAGCACGACCTGTACAACATGTACATGTGTCATTTTCAGAAGAGTATTGATTTGGACCATTTTTGGGCCTAGTTTTTTTCCAGTGTCATGGGATAGGCATGTTCATGCATGCAATGTTGAGTTTCACTGTGGTTGAGATCGACTGAGCAATTAACACCTTCTGATTCTCCAGTAGCTGACTCTCATAGGGGCATGTCAGCATTTTGTCATGTGATTCATTACAGTGTGACAGAACAAGAGACTCAACTCTGGGTCAAGAGAGTCAAGTTTGGGAACTTTTATTCACAAATCTCAAGTATGAGGAGGCGTGTTTGTCCAGCTCCAGAGTATTTGCAAAAATGTTCTCATTTTGGGTTTCTAAATTAATCTTTAGTATTTATTCACCAAGCCACTCTCTCTCTTTAGTTTGTGTCCTTAACATTTGACCTAACATTTGACATTTGACCATTTGTTTTGTTTCTTGTAAGAGGGCCTACTGTTCTTTGCATGCTGTTCCTGTATAAGAATGGATGCTTGGTTTTCTCTGGTCCATAGAGAAACATGAAGTGGCTAAGAATGAGCTCTTCAGACAATGGTGACAGTGACTCAGTGGCATGCTCCTTTGTCACACAGGAGAGCACAACCTCTTCTTAAAGCAGCAAGACTTTTTTTGGGTCAAAGTAGTTCAACATGTCCACTCTCCTCAAGAATAAACCTCAGCTCATGTGGTTCTAAATGGAGCAAGGCCCGATATCAAAAGAAATGGTAATCCACCGCGTGTGGGGGGTTTTGTCTTTTTAAATTCGAATTTCATCGTCTGTTTAATAATGGAGAAGATAAACCTCCGCTCTCCCGCTCCCGTTCTGAGGTTTTCTCTCAGCTTTTGTGCTGGCCGAGTGGCGCTGTCAAAATGTCCTCGTTCAGGACTTTCTGAAGAACATCTTCTAAGCCTCCTTTTGTGTGGACCTTCAGGCACAAGGCACTCGGATGTTAGTAGTTGAGTCTGGGCCACATCTGCCCCAGATCAAGGCCTAATCTGTCCATTCAGAATTAATTTGTGCTGCCATCCCCCCCTTGGCTTCTCTACCACTCTCTCCACAAGCCCATAAATCTACACTTGGTGACTGCGACCAATCAATAAAGCATTTTTTTAAAAATCTATTCACTCCACCCCCTTTTATTCTCTAGTCATCCTGCGCAAGAGGTTTGTTGAAATGAGTTCTCAGTCCTTGAAGATGAGATATGGTGGAGGGGAAAATCTGATTTGGGAAGCATAGGGATGTGTGGAATTGAATTTCATTGCTTATCAAAATGGCTTTTTCTGAAATGAATTAATATAAGAAAGTGACGTTGCCACGTGGAAACAGGAGGAGTAACTCTCCTCAGTCCATTTTGACACAGTGGAATGCTGAAGATTAGATCGGTGTACTCTGCTACTCTCTCTGCTACTTGGCTTTAAACAGAAGGCCTGTTGAAAGGTCAGTGCACAGTTTTCAGAAGGAGGGCACTTTGCAGCACAGGTGTGTTGCTAATACCAACCTTATTTATGCATGGCCCAGGTGATGATCAGAAACATCAGTAATGAGTCACACCTTTTAAACCCACCGAGGAACATGATCGCATCGGGGCCCAGCTTCAGCTTTTAGTGGAAACTGCTTATTGACTTTTCATACCAGTTTGCATTGATCAGGCCGCCTCGGTGAGATCGATACATTTGTCCTGAATAAACGGCATGATTTCCATCCTGGTGAGGCCATATTGGTGAGGGCTTTTAGCCAGACTGATGAGTGCTTTTAGCCAGACTGATGAGGGTCTTTAGCTGGACTGGTTGAGGGTCTTTAGCCGGACTGGTTAGCTGCTGGTTGTCTGGTGATTGAGCGGAGAAGTGAGTGGAGCAAGGCGCTACGTCACCTTCGCCTGTCTGAGCACGTCTGTCAGTGGGAACGTAGAACGATAGGAAACAGACTGACTGCCTGCTCTGTGTGTTTGTGTGTGTGTGGGGAGGTAGTCATGCGTGGCGGGGCGTTGTGTAACAAAGCGAAGCCTCACCACCCACCCCTGCCCAACCCTGTGATGCCCATGGAACAATATCACTCGGCTGCCTAGCTCCAGACCAAGGAGCAGTTGCGTAACCATCAGAGAATGTGAGCAAGCCTCCCTGTTTTTTTCCCCTTTTCTTTTTTTTTGGTGTGGGGTTTGAGTAAGGGGGGTCAGGGGGGTTGGTGGCAACATTAGTGGCTTTGTAAGGTGGCACTGGGCAGGAACCCAAGGTCTTCCAAGATATGCACTCCTGAAAGGCACACTGTTCCACACCGCTAATGAGTGAGAGAGGGGAGAGGGGAGAAAGAAAGATCATGGCTCTCCTACATCTAGAGAGACAGTTATCTCATGCTGTTTATGTGTGTGTGTGTGTGTGTGTGTGTGTGTGTCTCTCTGTCTCTCTGTGTGTGAAGTATGCCACCAGACTAGGCATGGGCAGTTCGCGACTGATTTGGTCAGAAAGAACGAATCCCGAAGGTGAACGACGAGAACTGATTATTTTTTAACATACAAAAATATGGTCATGTAATAAAAGATACTAACAAATAGAGCTTCATCTCCCTCGACTATATATCGCAATTGAGTCTAAAACGTGAATGAGAGTACTACAGCAGGTAGCAACCGCGTTGCCATGGGTAAACAAATGATAGGCCTGGCTTTACTTACGTGCCTCCCTGCCAGCGCTATTTGATTCTTACTGCATTCCATTCAGTATATTTATGAAAAAAGGCGCGTATGTGCTTGATATTATGCTTGATATTTACATAAATGATGTAACAGACCATATGACAACCAGATACGGCGTTCTAAAGGATATTTGACTTAAGACAACCGAGACGGTGTTCTAAAGCATATTTTGACTTAGGGAACTGAAGGGACTGAAAGAACGAATCAAACGAACGATTTGTGAAGGTGAAGGGAACTGAAAGAACTGATTCCCGGAATAGAATCATTTGGCCCATGCCTACACCAGACCTCAAGGCTATCTTGCATCTCTGGCTAGCTCAGTGTAGACAAGGTAAGGTTACTAACAGCTTGATAATGTCTAAGCCTATGTGTTCATGCGCTGAATGTTTCACTGAGTCTGTCTTCTGAGTAACAGCTGCTAAAGTGTGGAACGCACAACATTGATTCCCATATCAAAACATTCCATGAAAGAAATGAGTATTGTGGGGTTTTATGTAACGAGATTCCAGTTTGGGAATAAAGGAATCCTTCTGGAGCAATTGAATTTGGGATCAGAATAAGAAAAATATTATCAATGTCGCTACTGTGAGAAAGCGAGCTGTATAGAACTGAGAAGCTCAGAAGAGCTTTAATCTCAGAGGTCTTTATTGCGCCTCTAATCTCATTTTTTTCCTGCATGAGTTTCTCTGTTGACAACCCAAGCAAACGTTTCTGAGTAATCCAGTTATATCCATATGCAGTGTGTCAGCTTCAGAACATGTCGCTAATCAAGTAGCCTACAATTTTATTAATCAAATAGACTAAGGCTATATTATGTGACTAAATTAATCTGTTTAGCTTTAAGAGGGAAAACGTTGACATTGCAGAAAGATTACAGAAACATAAAATCCTGTCAGTCTCTTTTTGTCAGATAGTGTATTTGATATGTAAGGTGCTGCAACCAAATCCTCTGTGAATGTGCATTTATTTTTCATAAGAAAACAGTAGGCAAGATAATACTGATATTTGCTTTCTGGTTGCTCTGTCAAGCCTCTGGTGTTCCAGAAAAAGACCGACACATGAGGAGCAGGTTAGCTTTGCCTGCTTCAGAGTTCCCCATGGTCCCCTGGTGTGGCTGTGCTCTGTGATTGTGCACATGCGAGGAGAATGCGAGGGACTAGAATGCGAAGTATTCCTTTCATGAGCCGAACCCCCGTCCTGTGGTGGCCGAAAGCGACGGAAAGAACGCGGCGAGCTGCGTACGATGGAGTGGAGCGAGGAGCCTCGAGGCCCTTAGGGCTGCGCTCACATGCAGATAGCATCACGTCAGCACTGGTCTCCTATGTGGAGCCCAGATGGTGTAAATCACAAAACACCATGGAGAGATGCTCCGGCCTCTCTCTCTCTCTCTCTCTCTCTCTCTCTCTCTCTTCTCTCTCTCTCTCTCTCTCTCTCTCTTTCTCTCTCTCTCTCTTTCTTTCTCTCTTCTCTCTCTCTTCTCTCTCTCTCTCTCTTCTCTCTTTCTTTCTTTCTCTCTCTCTCCTCTCTCTCTTTCTTTCTCTCTCTCTCTCTCTCTCCTCTCTTCTCTCTCTTTCTTTCTTTCTTTCTCTCTTCTCTCTTTTCTTTCTTTTCTCCTCTTTCCTTTCTTTCTTTTCTCTCTCTCTCCTCTTTCTCTCTTTCTTTCTTTCTCTCTCTTTCTTTCTTTCTTTTTCTTTCTTTCTTTCTCTCTCCCTCCCCCTCTCTTTCTTTCATTCTCTTGCTGTCTTCCCCCACGCTCTGTCTCCTTTCTCTGAAGTAAACATAGAGGGTCAAGTTTAAAGAGCATGTATGAGGAGTAGAGAAACAGGAGGTTAAAGGGAAAGATTGGGACACAAACTAAAAAACTAAAAGAGAATACATGTCCTGTCTTGAGTAAACATAGTGCTGTTCACTGCTTTCACTGCCCTGTTAGTTTGAGCATCATTAAACTCAAGCATCACTCATTACGTGATAATTGGTTTGCAGTGTTTCAAATGCATTAATCACAGCAATGGTTCCTACATTTCAACCAAGTTACTTATCTGTTAAGATAAGCCATAAGTAATAGCTATAACCTTTGTGAGGCAAGAACATTCTGAACACGTGATTGTTCATATTCGGCGTCTGAGCAAATGTTAGTTATCATTCCAGACTTGGTTTAGCCCCAGAGCACCTTTCAAATCTGACCCTGACATCCCGTTTGGTTAATGAAGAATTATAATTTTTGCTCCATCTCTGGTCAATTCATTACGCCCTTACACCTCCAACCTACAGCGCGCAGTAAAGACTTCTGTGATATACGCTAATACATCTAATAAATTACTGACTCCTCTTGGGATTGCAGGTCAGTCAATGACAGTGACTGACTAGACTTCAGGTTTCTGTGTAGAATTCCTTATTTGATTAGTTAGTATATAAAGTGACATCCAGATGACCACCACTACTGATAATTTGGTAATCATGTGCACAACTTGCATGTCACTGTAGGACATGTCTAATTTTTGGTGAAGTACTTTCATACATAGCAATGTCTAGCCTGTTTATCCTGTAGCCGTTTTGTCCACAATTAGTTGACTGCAGCACCAGCTAGTGATTTTAATAGTTGACTAGTTCATGAAACCCCTAGTGTGTAGCTTTTCTAGGGGGGAAGGGGGTGACGGCCTAAATGTTAATTTGTTACTTAAAGAACAGTAATTATACACATTTAAGGATGGTTAGTGATCCATAACATTAGTAATTAGTCACGGCTGTTGAAGATCCCTGAAATGCGTAAGAAAAGGATTTGTGGGAAGCCCAGTTAAGCTTTCCAGGATGGACATGGTGAGTTTGCGGATTTCCAAAGCATCCTCTCAGGGCTACATTGATTCCTGTGCTCTTTTCTCTTTGAATTGAAACATGCTTAAAGATGCACAGGCCTCTTTACCTCCTAGCTCAATAAACATTTAGACACTTCCGCAAACATTTTGCCAAGCCTACCCATAAGCTGTGTCCCAGCTTGTCGCCTCACACTTGAAAAGAGAAGATAACCCACCCATTTAAAGAGGGTTTGTTTCTGTTACAGATCAGCCACAATTAAGTGCAACTGGAAAGTACGGAAGGGTGCAGTTAATTTAAGTCGATCAATACTTTAATTAAACCTCTCTTCGAGCCAATTTAATTTGTACAAATAAGAGCAATGGTGCCATATCCATTTAGACCACTAAAACGGTAGCTGGGTGCCCCAGATATGATGTGTCGGACAGCATACGGCTACTTTGGCTGTGCTGTGAGTGTTTGGGATTACACTAAAACACTTGCTGAACACTGGTGCCACATGCTGCCTCATGGCTGCCCACGCCCTCTCAAATCCTAAGAAAGCCAGAAAAGCATTCGTCAGCTGTTTTGACGGCTCCTTTCCGCCCTATAAAATCCAGTCTTTTAGGCTGTGGTGGCGTCACTCTTTTCTCTTTCTCTTTCTTTCTTTCTTTCTTTCTTTCTTTCTTTCTTTCTTTCTTTCGCTCTCTCTCTCTCTCTCTCTCTCTCCCTATTTCTACCTTTCTTGCTGTGCCTCACCCTATTTACTTCTCTTTCTCAGTGGCTCTTTCCTCTCTATCTATCCATTTGTTTGTCTCTCTCCCCCTCTCTCTCTCTCCCTCTTGCTCCCTGTCTATCGGTCTTACTCTCCTTTTCATGCTCCATCCTCTGCCATGTGTCCTCTCCCTCTGAGGTCTGTGCAGCCTCAGTGCCTGTCCGTCCCATGCTCATGTTGTCATAGCCCCGGCCTAATTTTAGGCACTGACAGCTGCACCCCCCAGTTTCCACTTTCTGGCTCACGCATGGGTTAATGAGGAAGCAGGGATTTCACGTGCCCTGCTGTCCTGGAGGCTGCTGAGCCCACAGTGCCTGGAGCCCAGAAAAAGTAGACATGGCACCAGACGTAGGCACAGTCAGCAGACCCATCGCCTGATATAGGGCCGAATGTGGTGGTGGTGGTGGCAAAGGACCGAGGCATTGTTCCTTTGTTTTGATTTTTTTACAGAATAAAGCACATACCATAATGCTAGTAAATAATCAGTTTGAGAAATCACTGCATAAGTGGTATGGCCGTCTTTTCGAATGAGCATTACCGCTTTTTAAGCCCTTGTGGCTGACAGAACTCAATCTGAAAGGTTGGGGGAAATGGCTTAGAGTGAGATTTTATACTATCCTCCTGAGAGACCCCAATTCCATCCCATTTGACACTGCAGACAAGGAGCGCACAAAAAAAGGCGGCAGCCATTTTGAATATTTGTTTTGACTCGGTGGAGTCACACTGGAGGAGCCTTTAAAAAGCTCTCAGCCGAGACTTCAACAGGGGAGTGATGACCGCAGCGCTGCAGCACTTCCGCTGGTTTGAGGAGAATAGAATGTGTGTGTGTGTGTGTTGTGTGATACCCATAATTAGACCCTGTGCTTGCTTGTGCACGGGATGTCCCACGTAGACAAACAGTGCTTTAATGAGGAGCAAGGCTAGTCTGCCTGTGCAGAAATTACACGTTAGGTGAGCAAATCACAACTGCTGTGAGAACCTGTTGTTTCCATGTGATTCTGCTGGACTGGTAAGCTTTGATCAGTTCAATGTGCAGCATTCTGAATTCCATGCCTTGTATTTGTTCAAAGCAATACGGACACATTTTCAATTTTTTGATAAGAACAACAGCAGAATGTCTGATTTATAGGAATAGTGTCGTGTTGCATTTGTGATGGGCAAATGCTGGGTGCAATGTCTTGGAATGGAATGGAATTATATTTTGGGAAAGGAGTAGAGGCCTTTTTTGGGAACTGTGGTGTAGAAAAATTGAGGAGTGCATGAAGTCTGTGATTTCACTGGCTCGGTGGCAAGTCACAGCTGCATTCAAGTCTTCCCCCAATGGCCATTTGCAGATTTATGGCTTATGGAGGCAAACATTTTTGTGTTTTGTTCCTCTGCTCAGCAGTTTACATAGAGAGGCTAGGTGAGCTCGTATAGCTACCAGCCAACCTCTGCTTGGTATATGTGTGTCAACCCTGAATAATTCATATCAGGGTCACTATAAATAGCATCAAAAGCAAAGCAAGTGTCATTGCCCTCATCTACATTTAGGTTGCGCCCCCTGTGGAACCCCGTCATGTGACATTGGAATTGTGACTCTTCAGTCTCCTTAGGAGCATGGGAAAGATTTGGAGAAGCAGGTAATGGCTGGTTTTCAGTGTCTCACGCAGAAGGAAGGCGGCTGCTGTTTGATTGCCAGGGGTGACGGTCCATTTGGTGACAAAACGCTGAGTTATGAATGGTATGCCACTGCAGGCGCTTATTCCCCTGGATCCCCTGACCTGCCCCCGCCCCCACATACATGCCCCACTCCCCGAGTCATGCTGTCATTTAGGGTGGCTGCCCATGGTGTGCATGTCATTTCCTATAGCACTCAGACTAGCATCTCATTACAGGAGAGATGGAGACCATGTGCGTGCGTTGCATGCATGAGTGAACCCTTCGAGACCTACTGCTCTCTCACATTAGCACTACATTCACATAGCACCTTTTGAAGTGCAAAGCAGTTTGTTTGTTTGTTCATTTATTTGTTTGAGTATTCATTTATTGTTAATTTAAGGAGACAGGCTCGGCATGGCAAACACTAATACTTGTCAGTCTGAATCGAATTGCCTAATGAGCCTAAAGGATAAGTCTCCCCTGATGGTTGCATGGGTTTATTACCTCCGCCAAGGAGGTTATGTTTTCAGTACAGCTTTTCTGTTTACTTGCGTTTACATTTGTTCATTGAGCAGACGTTTTTTCTCCAAAGCGACTTACAAAATGAGGATTAACATTCAAGCTACATTGCAAAGGACACTTGTTTACTTATTTGTTCGCCAGCACAAAAAGCACCTGCCAAATTTTCACTAAACTTTTTTGGAAACTTGGTGTTGGAGGAAAACCCATTACATTTTGAAGCGAATCTAACTCACGGGGCGCTTCCTAATTTTGTTCCACATTCGCTAACGCTGTGAGGCATTTGGCCCGTGTAGAAGAGTGTGCTCTCTCAGTGCTTTTTAATGATCCAGAAATGAGAGAGGCCTCGCCCACTCATCCCACAGTAGTCTCCATCCACAGGCCTACGCCTTGCCTAACGGCCCCGGCGACCAGCTCCTTCTCCTGGGAGAGAGTGAGTAGGTGGATGCCCTGAGGTGTCAGGTTGCTGGGAGAGAAAACTGCTGATGGTGGCCTCAGCTGTGCTGCTGGGTCTCTGTGAGTCAGGGCCTGTGGTCTGGAGTCACACACCAGGCATTTCACACCTCTTTCTTCTTGTCTATGCTCCAGTTCTCTCTTCTCCTGTCTCTATCTTTCTTTCTCTCCTTCTTTCTTACTCTCTCTTTCTTTCTCTTTCTTTCTTCCTTTCTTCTTTCTTTCTTTCTCGCTCTCCTGTTCTGACTTATTAGCAGATTTTGCGTCTGAACCTTTGAGTTTGCCCGTCAGCTCATCGTTCCTACAATGGAGTATATGCTGTAATGTTTTGGCACAGTGCTGCTTTGTTGAGGAGTTAATGATATCACTGTGATTCACATCCTTCTTACCAGCATGGAAAAACAAGCCTAACAACAGGCCATATTCTGATTGATGATTGGAGGTTTTGAACTTGCATCTGAACGCCCTCACATGTATGCACACACACACCCCTAACCTACCCATGCACAGTCACACACACACACTCTTCTCTTCTCTCTATCTATCTATCTCTATCTCTATCTCTATCTCTATCTCTATCTCTCTCTCTCTCTCTCACAAGGGAGGCCTAAGCATTCTCATACTCATACCCTGGCAGGCATGGCTTGGTGCGTCTCAGTCCTCCAGTGTGTCTGTGCCTCCCACGGCCCTCCCCTCTCCTCTCCTCTCCTCGCTCAGGGCGCCCCCGATGCTTACATCACCCATTCCAGGGTGACCGTCCATGTGCAGAGAGGGGTGTAGGGTGAAAAAGGGGGCGCTGGATGAGGTCATTCATCATCTCACCCCACCCCCACCCCCACCTCCTGCTCGAGCCCTGCCAAAATGAGATGCACGCCTATTCTCCCATGAGCTCCCAGTTCCTCTTCTCTTTTTGTGTCCCTCTGTTCCGCGCTCTCTCTGCCCTCTTTGATTTCACAGCCAGCCCTCTGTGTAGTTGTCTTAGCTTCCCTGTCTGTCATTTCCATTTTCATAGCGACCTGTTCTGGGTGTGTGTTTTGTGTCTTTGGTTTTAGCCCACTGTTCCCCAGCTTGGGGTGCTGTTGATGATGAGGTACGGTGGTGAGGTATGCACCTGTGCCCTTCTTTACCAGCGATACATGCAGAGCCTTGCATTTGTGCTGGTGTGACACGTGAAGGAGTAATTCTGCAGTCTTTAGTTTGGTGTTAAAGTGGAGTGGATGTGTTCAGGAGTGCTGTTGTTTGCTTGTTACATTATTCATTCCTTCATAATTGCACTTCTTCAGTAGGCAGCCCCAGAATCTAGGACATCACATGGGCCAGTGAAAAGATTAGTCCACAACAAATGCCTTGTGACTATCATGCCACAATACATAATCAACGACGAATCAACATATGTCAACGAAAGAAACTATATTGCTGCTGTTTTTTGTTTTTGCTGCTATAGGTCTTATGTAAGACATGACATAACCCAATGTTTTTTTACTTGGACTTGATATTTAATTACACTGTCTTGTTTTTATCAAATAATAATTATTGAATCTAAATTCTAATATCTACTTTTGTATAGGTACGTATATTATGTCTTCAGTTTTGATCCGTCTTGATTTGGTAGGACAACAGAGGTGTGCTTGTCTCCCTGGTGTTGTCATACCTCCATACCTCAGGTAGCCAGACAGGACGGATCACCTTGCCAGTCAGTTGTCAGTCGTGGTTGAGAACTGAAATGCCTTTCGTTCTTATGGTTGGGACACACCTGAGGAGTAGTCACTTCTCCATGCCTGATATGATCTGTGTTTTGATCCCTTTTAAACAACTCAACAACATCAAAAGGTGTGGACTGAATTGTGAAAGTCTTGATAATCAGTAAGTATTTATGGTAGCATTTAATTCTCATAGTCCAGCCCATCTACATAAATCAGTTTTACCAAATAAATACACCTAATCCTAAATTACAGTTCAGCAACATTGCAACAGATGGAAGATAGTCTAGAATGTAAAGTGTGATTGCAATGACTGAATATTTCAGAGAAGTGCTGTGACTGTTGCCCTACATTACTCACATGAGTGGCGAGAGCTCCACTGTGTTCAACAATGTTTAGTGTGGAGTTTCGGAAGTAACACTGCTTTTTGCTCAGATTTCAGCAGTCCTTTCTCTGTGGAAAATGCCTTGGGATTGTGTCTGCTCGGACAATGGCCCTCAGTGGCCCATGAGAAGGAGAGAGGGAGGAGAGAAAAAAGAAAGAGAATGAGCGCTGAATGTGAGATTTATGGCCACTAGACGCCTATTTCTGGGCCGGTCGGTCTGCCTTTCAGCACAAAGGCTGAGGTTCTGGTCTCCCAATGTCAGAAAGCTCTCAAGATGACGGTCAATCTTAAGGTTCTTTGCTCACCATAAATAGTGCTGTCTTGTGGAAGCATGCACGATGGTTTTAGTCTAAATACATGAGATGCAAAAGTTCTATACAGGAGATAACGGCAAAGTTTAATTTAGCTGACAGCACTTGGGAGCTCCATGACTTGTTGAAATTTTATATAGAGAAGTGTATGTGTTTTTCTCTCCACTTGACCCTCCATTTATATCATCTGTGTTATTGTGGCTTGTGTTGACACAAACAAACAAACAAAAACAAACAAACAAACAACCACAGACAGAGAGGAAAAAGAGGGAGAGAGATACAGACACCGTCCCAAGGTCAGCAATGGAGTGTGATCCCAACAGGCAGTCACTGCAGTCTGCAGATGTTTGCATACCGCAGATTCCTGATGCCCTCTCTGACACCCTTCAGTTGCTCAGTCTGACCCCTTTGCTCCTCTGTCTGTCTGTGTGAATTTGTTTGCTGGGCAGCCAACCAGTCACCCTCACAGATAACTAGTAAGAATATCCTCAGTAGTAGCAGCCAATGAAATAGCCCTGAGACCGACCTTGATGTAGGGTCCTCAGCTGACTAAGTATATAAGTATATATACTCTTTTGATCCCGTGAGGGAAATTTGGTCTCTGCATTTATCCCAATCCGTGAATTAGTGAAACACACTCGGCAAACAGTGAACACACAGTGAGGTGAAGCACACACTAATCCCGGTGCAGTGAGCTGCCTGCAACAACAGCGGCGCTCGGGGAACAGTGAGGAGTTAGGTGCCTTGCTCAAGGACACTGCTGTGCCTACTGGTCGGGGTTCGAACCGGCAACCCTCCGGTTACAAGTCCAAAGCGCTAACCAGTAGGCCACGGCTGCCCCTACTAGTGACTAGTGGGTGGATCCGGCTCTGATCTGGCTCTGATCCGGCTGCAGTCTGATCCGGCTACAGTCTGATCCTGGTCTGGCAGGCCTGCGCTATAAAGTAGTTCATGTCTGGGTCATCAGCATACCTGGCTCCGTAACAAGTCCCCTTTTGCCTGATCCATATAGCATCGCAAGTTATTTCTTTCTTGGAAGCACAATGTTTGGTCAGTGTGTTGTACTTTAAGTTCAGCAAATCTGCAAAGTTAGCTACAAATACCCGAGCATAGTTTTGAGGTTTTGATAACCCGCTCTGCCTTTTCTCTCTAATTCATTCTTTGTCTCTCTAATTGATGGCTCTGTCTCTCTAATTTGTTAGCTGTGCTAATTTGTTTTTTTCATATCAGCTTGCCTCCTCCATATTGTGGGACTTGATTGTCCTGATTCTCAGCACATTTCCAACGATTATGAAAACGTCACAATTGAAATATAATGATTATTTTGCTGCATTACGTTTTTGTTTTGTCTTGAGTTATAAATCCAGTAGAGTTGTTTACAGTGTTACCTGTTATATACATGATATTTTTGTCTTTGTTTTTCAGTTGAAATATATTTAAAATTCAATTTAATTCAGTTATCCCCTTAAGTTTAGAAAATGGATGATGTTTCCAAAATCATTCTGTAATCGTGTTAAAGAATCGTGATATTAATGTTGACCGTGACATGACTTTTGCCATAATCGAGCAGCCACACAAGGCACCGATGAGATTTGTCCCACTTTAGGTAATGTGTTGGCTAAAAATAAGATGTCTGTTGGTAGCATTCAAACACTACAATGCTTCTGTTGTATTGGTCTCTCCTCTATCTTAATGGCAGACAGTACCATGATGTGTTGAATGCCGCTTATGAATGTCTGGCACACGTTCAATTGCCTCGGAAGTCCTAATAATAGTCCCGAAAGAAATAAAGGAAGACCCCACCATGGTTCTCATGGACGCCAATGAGCCAAATCTAATCATTGGTTGCTAAATGCTGTGTGAAACTGAACATATCTGACCGTGTAGGTCACTGTAGGGGCTTTTACACAAAAAAAGTGTCTTTCTCGGTTTTTCTTACTGGATTTGATTCTGGAAAGCAACTTTGCTAATAATTTTACATTAGCTCTCAACTGGCACATGTCCATTAAAACAATGCAGTTATTGTGAATAAAGGTTAATTTTAAACAAATCAGGTGTGGTTTAAATGCAAACTTGGTCAACTTGCTCTCATTGATTCCCTATCTCTTGTCTCTCTAACTGCTCACAGTATATCTTAGAGTGGAAGTAGAGTGTTCATTTGGTCATAGGTCACAGTTGTGTGTCTGAGCTGTGTGTCCCAGAAAAGCTCACTGTGTGTTACTGAAGGGACACTGAAATCAGAGCAGCAAAATTGAGTCACTTTTGGACAGAAAGGTTGTTCAGGGTAGTTTTGAATTGTGTGCTATGAGGGGCGGGACTTTTTAGGGAGTATAAGAATTAAATAAGTGAGATTCTCATTACAGAATCATCATTGTAATGATGTCAATTTTACCTAAATTATTCATTTTAATTCAGAAAGCTCCTGGTCACATGTTTTATTGATGAATATTATTGAAATATATACATTTCTTTTCCTCCTCCGGTTAGCTGCTGCAGGTGAAATGCACACTGCTGTGTAGTGCATCTTCTGGGACTGGCATAAAATTGGTTCACCCTGCAGTAAGATTACACAGGTGATGAGGCAGACCTAACAAAAACAAATATTTTCTTTACATCGTTATCGGTCCTAGAGGGTAGGGTGGGCCCAAATCTCACAATCTCACTGGCATGGCACACGCCATGACTGCCAAGTATGAGTCATGAAGCCTGTATAACTGTACCCAGCCCTTCTCCTCCCCTATATTCACTTTAGTCCTCTCAGGGATAATTTGTGTTTTTGTGCGTGCACAGAGATTGTTCAGACTGCCAGGGCCACCATTATGCCTGGCCGGCAGCTGAATAGACACTCTAAGGTGTAAACGTCTCAGCTGTCTCATCTCAGCTGGAGAAACAGGATGTGGTAGTGGCCCCCTGAGGAATGCTCAAGCTATCTGGGACAGAGTGTATGTGTGTGTGATTGTGTGTTCATGTGTGTTCATGTCTCTCTCTCTCTCTCTGTGTGTGTGTATATGCAAGTGTGTGTGTGCGTGCGTGTGTGTGTATGTGTATGAGTGTGCAAGTGTGTAAGTGTGTGTGTCTGTCTATTTGTGCAAGTGTGTGTGTGTCCGTGTGCAAGTGTGTGAGTGTGAGTCTGTTGGAGCATTTGAGTGTGTGAGTGTGAGGTCAGGCCAGCAGCTTCTCACGGCCGCTCTCTCCCTCTGGATGTGCGGAGCTGTGCTCGTGTGCTGCTGTAGTGCACTGTGTTCGTTCCCTCTCAGGTGATCTTTGCTCAGTGCGTCACGAGGAACGCGCACTGTTTGCCCAAGGACTCTGGTCCAGATGAGGTTCTTATCAGCAGTGGCTGACTGGTGATCACACTGGCTCTCTCTGTAGTCCCTGTCTGTGTAACCAGATGACCGGCCATAAACTTGCCTGTGTCTGTGGAAGTGCCAGCATGTTAAACTCATCCTTGTTTACTCGATATGTCTGTGAAGTAAGACTGTTTTATTTTGTCAGCTCTGGCACTGGTTGTATTCGGTTATGTGTACTTTTTACATGGCTGCACACATTGAACTGCAGAGAGCAGCAAGTAGCATCAGAGTAGGCTGATGCAGACCGCAGTAGGGGTACAAGCAAGACTTGACTCCGATGACTCAAGCGGCCTGTCTCTCAGACAACACAGCCTGTCTGAAGTACTGCACACAATGTGTAATGCAGGCTCTGCCAAGCTTCTCTCTTTTTCCATTTGGCCAAATCAATTCTTTCCTGCCCTGTGAAATCCTGGGCCACCAGCACAAACACCCTGTTCTAGTCGCCTGCCAAGTCACTCTAGAACCACTCAATATTATCGAAATGTCTGGAGTGGAGTCATTTCCCTAAAAGTTGTTCGTCCCGGGGGGTATGTGGGTATGATACTGTACCCACTCTTACACTGGTTTCAGACTCCAGTGTAGTATGTTGTGGGAGCAAATTTCGAATAATAAGCTCCATTAACTAGACTGCAGAATAAAAGGAGTAACAGGTGAACTTTGTATTGGGTACAGTACCTGATATGTACATGAAGGGCAGCTCTGGAGCTGGCAGCAGTAGTTCAGTACAGATTTCTTGATGCATTACATAGCCTTGTGGCCACACACACACACACACACACACACAGCCAGACAGATACAATACAAATTTGAAGATGAACAGTTGGATAGAGAGATGTGAAAACCCAATTGTGCCGTTTGCCAATGACCAACAAAAAACACATGAAACTAGCTTTGCCTCACGTTTAGGGAAATCAAAGAAGGGATGAAATCATAGAGGCTTTGGTATCTTTTCTTCTCTGTTGCTGTGGCATGTTGTCTGGCAGGTTGAAATCCACACGTTGTCTTTGGCTCATTCCTCCGCTTAGTTTGTTGTCTTTTCTTTTCTTTCAGCTTCCATTATGGCACCAGAGGAGAGTTCCTCCAACATGAAGAAGGACGACAGCGATGACGTGAAGAGCCCCCAGAAAACAGAGTCGCCACTCAAAGCCCACACCCCAACAAAGATGGACGCCGAGCAGAGAGCACGTACACCCACTAAAGCGGACAGTGTCCCCAAATCTCCCATGTCCCCAGCAACACCCACACGGAGAACAAGTTCTAGCCCCAGACCCAATAAAGGTAAACCATTTTCTAGTATATGTTTTGGGCTTTTTTGCCTTTACTTGGACAGGACTGTGAAGAGTGACAGGAAGTAAGTAAGTCCCATGGGGTGGGAATCGGGAAATGACCGCGGGTCGGATTCGAACCTGGGTCCCCGTGGGCACTCGGACCCGTACATGGTACGGGCATTGTAGCCTGCTGCGCCACCAAGGTAAACCATTTTCTATGTTATTGTCAACATGAACATTAGAAAATGGTGCATGGCCAGTCGGACATCCAGTACTAGAGGTCCTGTAATCTACTTTACCGTGGGCAGCAAACACAAAGGGCATGACAAATGTGGTTACAATCACGCTGCTGGATTAGAAGGACTGGGGGTAAACAAAAGAGTCAGAAAGCCAACATGGTGCCTGGTCTCCATTTGGGTAAAATGGCTTCTGCTAGGCATTATCTGGGGGCCATTACCCCACAGGTGCAATCTCGGGCCCATTTGGGAGTCCCACAGGCATGATTACTAATACAGATCACAGGCTTTTAGGGTTGTGCGCTTTGTCTAGCAGTTCAATTAGCTTTGCATTTCTCACCACAAAGAGTTGCACAGGTGTGCTTGTGCGAGTGCCAGTGCACCTGGAATCAGATTAGTCTGATAATGCTTCCGTACGAACGGGTGCACATGATCCATTTCAGTGGTAAGTGCTGGACACTGATCTTTTTCAAGGCCCAGTGGCGTATTGGTGGTCATTATGGGAGGAGAGGTGGTGAAACACAATCAGGCATCGCATTTCAGTGTGTAGTGCCAACTTGCCAAGGCTTGTGGTAAGCCCCACGCAGTGCCACAACTAGATCACAATAACCTGCTTGTGCTGCTTGGCTGGGTGGCTGGCACATGTCACAGCTAAAAACATGTGTTCCAGGATTTGGGCCGTTAAATTCCCCTTTAGTCGTTGTTCCTCTTTATCCATTGCTTGAGGTTCTGAAATGTGTCATTGTAGTGTGAAGAAAATGGGCGTGTTTACAGATTCTAGCTACATCTAGGGAAAGGCTGAAAGCAGCCTCTGGGAAATGAATAGGGATTTACTGTATCTCAAGTATTTTGATTCAAATTGAATCGTGTTTGTTGTCAAGTTGTTGTTGAACAAGTTCTGATCCATGTCCTGATTTTCTCAACAAAAGACTTAAAGGCCAATAACATGTGGCATACCGTATTCAGTATGCAAACATGCTAACCACTGGATAACAAAGTGTATTTTGACACATAGGAAAGATAGTTAAGTCTCAGTACAGATAAAATATCTCCAATTCGTACCGAATGTTAAGCTACTGTACATGAAATTGATGAATAATCGGATGAGGGCTATGGAGGTGTGTTGTGGGGGTGAGTGGAGTTGTGCCTTGTGTCAGCCTTTAACTGACATCTGGAAGCGTTTGGCAGGGCACCACCCACACGTCTTGTGGCTAGATGCAGCCCACTCAGGACTTTAGAAAGAGAGGAAATCCCACAACGCTCAGCCTGTCATCTCCTACTGTGCCAGTCTTCCCGAGGGTGTAGGGCTAGTTGTGGTTGCTATAAAGATATGCTAACGCTTGAGTGGCAGTGAATGTCTTGGATTTCCTGATGGGGGAGAGATTGATCCCTTTCCATGAGTATTTTTTATCTTTTCTCTCTCCAATTGAAATGCAGTTCTGTCTAGACATTTCATTTGTTTTTTCTTTCTTTCTTTCTTTCTTTCTTTCTTTTTATCTTTTCTTTGATCTTTCTTTCCTTTGTTCTTTCGTTGATTCCTAT